>NW_027196226.1:0-80000 GCF_038502225.1 Cherax quadricarinatus
GGTATCTAGCTTGGTCATTGTTCTTAACATTAATGACTGCACCACCTGATATTTACCTCGGGTTTAATAATCTTACAATATTGTGGAACTAACATGATGGAAGAGGTGAAATGGCAGAGGGTGAAACTTGTAGAATAGTGCCATGCCACACACACACCCTAGTATGGTACCATGGACCTTTTCGATAACAATGGGAAGACTACGGTTCTTCCTCAAGCCATTTATGTATAAAATTCCCAAGATCAGCTCCCAGTCTTGCAGTAAAGTAGCCCATGTGACTGGCATTCTAAACTCAATCTAACATGAGAATTTTGAGGGGTAGATTGCATGTTCCTGGACCACAAGAAGTACTTCGACAATGTACCTGTAAAATTTCTTCGTTTAAAACCTTTAACAATGTCCCAACTATGATTCTTTCTCTCTCTCTCTCTCTCTCTCTCTCTCTCTCTCTCTCTCTCTCTCTCTCTCTCTCTCTCTCTCTCTCTCTCTCTCTCTCTCTCTCTCTCTCTCTCTCTCTGCATCTCTTCGGTCACCATTAAGAACGTCGTAAAATTTAAGACTAGCTGTAAACAAAGGTTATGTTATAACCTATTACGTTATAATATCCCACTGTGTTGCAGGAACTTTAGCTATACCTGATCAGTTCGTACGTCGGTTTACGTGCGGCCAGCAGCAAGAGCCTGGATGATCAGGTCTTGATCCACAACGAATCCTGGTCACGGACCGGGCCGCGGGGTCGTTGACGGCCCTGAAACCCCTCCAGGTACACTCCAGGTATACAGCAACACAGGTAGGACAGGTATTAAAAGACGTGAGGAATATCTCATTACTTGTACATCTATTGAGAACGAGGTGAGAAATATCACTTCACTTGTACATCTAATGAGAACGAGGTGAGAAATATCACTTTACTTGTACATCTATTGAGAACGAGGTGAGAAATATCACTTGTACATCTATTGAGAACGAGGTGAGAAATATCACTTCACTTGTACATCTAGTGAGAACGAGGTGAGAAATATCACTTCACTTGTACATCTAGTGAGAACGAGGTGAGAAATATCACTTCACTTGTACATCTAGTGAGAACGAGGTGAGAAATATCACTTCACTTGTAGATCTAGTGAGAACGAGGTGAGAAATATCACTTCACTTGTACATCTAGTGAGAACAAGGTGAGAAATATCACTTCACTTGTAGATCTAGTGAGAACGAGGTGAGAAATATCACTTTACTTGTAGATCTAGTAGTGAGGAATATCACTTGAGATCTAGTGAGAACGTGGTGAAATATCACTTCACGTTGAATATCACTTGTAGATCTAGTGAGAACTTGTAGATCTAGTGAGAAATATCACTAGATCACTGGTGAATATCACATCTAGTGAGAACGAGGTGAGAATATATCACTTAGTGAGAACTTGAGAAATATCACTTACTTGTAGATCTAGGTGAGTAGATCTAGTGAGAAAGAGGTGAGAAATATCACTTCACTTGTACATCTAGTGAGAACGAGGTGAGAAATATATCACTAGTGAGAACGTGGTGAGAAATATTACTTTACTTGAAGATCTAGTGAGAACGAGGTGAGAAATATCACTTCACTTGTAGATCTAGTGAGAACGAGGTGAGAAATATCACTTCACTTGTAGATCTAGTGAGAACGAGGTGAGAAATATCACTTGTAGATCTAGTGAGAACGTGGTGAGGAATATCACTTGTAGATCTAGTGAGAACGTGGTGAGGAGTATCACTTGTAGATCTAGTGAGAACGTGGTGAGGAATATCACTTGTAGATCTAGTGAGAACGTGGTGAGGAATATCACTTGTAGATCTAGTGAGAACGAGGTGAGAAATATCACTTCACTTGTAGATCTAGTGAGAACGAGGTGAGAAATATCACTTCACTTGTAGATCTAGTGAGAACGTGGTGAGAAATATTACTTTACTTGAAAATCTAGTGAGAACGAGGTGAGAAATATCACTTCACTTGTAGATCTAGTGAGAACGTGGTGAGAAATATTACTTTAATTGAAGATCTAGTGAGATCGAGGTGAGAAATATCACTTCACTTGTAGATCTAGTGAGAACGTGGTGAGAAATATTACTTTACTTGAAGATCTAGTGAGAACGAGGTGAGAAATATCACTTCACTTGTAGATCTAGTGAGAACGTGGTGAGAAATATTACTTTACTTGAAGATCTAGTGAGAACGAGGTGAGAAATATCACTTCACTTGTAGATCTAGTGAGAACGTGGTGAGAAATATTACTTTACATGAAGATCTAGTGAGAACGAGGTGAGAAATATTACTTTACTTGAAGATCTAGTGAGAACGTGGTGAGAAATATCACTTCACTTGTAGATCTAGTGAGAACGAGGTGAGAAATATCACTTGTAGATCTAGTGAGAACGAGGTGAGAAATATCACTTCACTTGTAGATCTAGTGAGAACGAGGTGAGAAATATCACTTCACTTGTAGATCTAGTGAGAACGAGGTGAGAAATATCACTTCACTTGTAGATCTAGTGAGAGCGAGGTGAGAAATATCACTTGTAGATCTAGTGAGAACGAGGTGAGGAATATCACTTCACTTGTAGATCTAGTGAGAACGAGGTGAGAAATATCACTTCACTTGTAGATCTAGTGAGAACGAGGTGAGGAATATCACTTCACTTGTAGATCTAGTGAGAACGAGGTGAGAAATATCACTTCACTTGTAGATCTAGTGAGAACGAGGTGAGAAATATCACTTCACTTGTAGATCTAGTGAGAACGTGGTGAGAAATATCACTTTACTTGTAGATCTAGTGAGAACGAGGTGAGAAATATCACTTCACTTGTAGATCTAGTGAGAACGTGGTGAGAAATATCACTTTACTTGTAGATCTAGTGAGAACGAGGTGGGAAATATCACTTCACTTGTAGATCTAGTGAGAACTTGGTGAGAAATATCACTTTACTTGTAGATCTAGTGAGAACGAGGTGAGAAATATCACTTCACTTGTAGATCTAGTGAGAACGTGGTGAGAAATATCACTTTACTTGTAGATCTAGTGAGAACGAGGTGAGAAATATCACTTCACTTGTAGATCTAGTGAGAACGAGGTGAGAAATATCACTTCACTTGTAGATCTAGTGAGAACGAGGTGAGAAATATCACTTCACTTGTAGATCTAGTGAGAACGTGGTGAGAAATATCACTTCACTTGTAGATCTAGTGAGAACGTGGTGAGGAATATCACTTCACTTGTAGATCTAGTGAGAACGTGGTGAGAAATATCACTTCACTTGTAGATCTAGTGAGAACGTGGTGAGAAATATCACTTTACTTGTAGATCTAGTGAGAACGTGGTGAGAAATATCACTTCACTTGTAGATCTAGTGAGAACGAGGTGAGAAATATCACTTGTAGATCTAGTGAGAACGTGGTGAGGAATATCACTTGTAGATCTAGTGAGAACGTGGTGAGGAATATCACTTGTAGATCTAGTGAGAACGTGGTGAGGAATATCACTTGTAGATCAAGTGAGAACGTGGTGAGGAATATCACTTGTAGATCTAGTGAGAACGTGGTGAGGAATATCACTTGTAGATCTAGTGAGAACGTGGTGAGGAATATCACTTGTAGATCTAGTGAGAACGTGGTGAGGAATATCACTTGTAGATCAAGTGAGAACGTGGTGAGGAATATCACTTGTAGATCTAGTGAGAACGTGGTGAGGAATATCACTTGTAGATCTAGTGAGAACGTGGTGAGGAATATCACTTGTAGATCTAGTGAGAACGTGGTGAGGAATATCACTTGTAGATCTAGTGAGAACGTGGTGAGGAATATCACTTGTAGATCTAGTGAGAACGTGGTGAGGAATATCACTTGTAGATCTAGTGAGAACGTGGTGAGGAATATCACTTGTAGATCTAGTGAGAACGTGGTGAGGAATATCACTTGTAGATCTAGTGAGAACGTGGTGAGGAATATCACTTGTAGATCTAGTGAGAACGTGGTGAGGAATATCACTTGTAGATCTAGTGAGAACGTGGTGAGGAATATCACTTGTAGATCTAGTGAGAACGTGGTGAGGAATATCACTTGTAGATCTAGTGAGAACGTGGTGAGGAATATCACTTGTAGATCTAGTGAGAACGTGGTGAGGAATATCACTTGTAGATCTAGTGAGAACGTGGTGAGGAATATCACTTGTAGATCTAGTGAGAACGTGGTGAGGAATATCACTTGTAGATCTAGTGAGAACGTGGTGAGGAATATCACTTGTAGATCTAGTGAGAACGTGGTGAGGAATATCACTTGTAGATCTAGTGAGAACGTGGTGAGGAATATCACTTGTAGATTTAGTGAGAACGTGGTGAGGAATATCACTTGTAGATCTAGTGAGAACGAGGTGAGAAATATCACTTCATTTGTAGATCTAGTGAGAACGTGGTGAGGAATATCACTTTACTTGTAGATCTAGTGAGAACGAGGTGAGAAATATCACTTTACTTGTAGATCTAGTGAGAACGAGGTGAGAAATATCACTTTACTTGTAGATCTAGTGAGAACGAGGTGAGGAATATCACTTTACTTGTAGATCTAGTGAGAACGAGGTGAGAAATATCACTTGTAGATCTAGTGAGAACGAGGTGAGAAATATCACTTCACTTGTAGATCTAGTGAGAACGAGGTGAGAAATATCACTTGTAGATCTAGTGAGAACGAGGTGAGAAATATCACTTCACTTGTAGATCTAGTGAGAACGAGGTGAGAAATATCACTTCATTTGTAGATCTAGTGAGAACGTGGTGAGAAATATCACTTCACTTGTAGATCTAGTGAGAACGAGGTGAGAAATATCACTTCACTTGTAGATCTAGTGAGAACGAGGTGAGAAATATCACTTCACTTGTAGATCTAGTGAGAACGTGGTGAGGAATATCACTTTGCTTGAAGATCTAGTGAGAACGTGGTGAGGAATATCACTTTGCTTGAAGATCTAGTGAGAACGTGGTGAGGAATATCACTTGTAGATCTAGTGAGAACGTGGTGAGAAATATCACTTCACTTGTAGATCTAGTGAGAACGAGGTGAGGAATATCACTTTACTTGTAGATCTAGTGAGAACGTGGTGAGAAATATCACTTTACTTGTAGATCTAGTGAGAACGTGGTGAGAAATATCACTTTACTTGTAGATCTAGTGAGAACGAGGTGAGAAATATCACTTCACTTGTAGATCTAGTGAGAACGTGGTGAGAAATATCACTTTACTTGTAGATCTAGTGAGAACGAGGTGAGAAATATCACTTCAATTGTAGATCTAGTGAGAACGTGGTGAGAAATATCACTTTACTTGTAGATCTAGTGAGAACGAGGTGAGAAATATCACTTCACTTGTAGATCTAGTGAGAACGAGGTGAGAAATATCACTTTACTTGTAGATCTAGTGAGAACGTGGTGAGAAATATCACTTCACTTGTAGATCTAGTGAGAACGAGGTGAGAAATATCACTTCACTTGTAGATCTAGTGAGAACGAGGTGAGAAATATCACTTTACTTGTAGATCTAGTGAGAACGAGGTGAGAAATATCACTTCACTTGTAGATCTAGTGAGAACGTGGTGAGAAATATCACTTTACTTGTAGATCTAGTGAGAACGAGGTGAGAAATATCACTTCACTTGTAGATCTAGTGAGAACGAGGTGAGAAATATCACTTGTAGATCTAGTGAGAACGAGGTGAGAAATATCACTTCACTTGTAGATCTAGTGAGAACGTGGTGAGAAATATCACTTCACTTGTAGATCTAGTGAGAACGAGGTGAGAAATATCACTTCACTTGTAGATCTAGTGAGAACGAGGTGAGAAATATCACTTTACTTGTAGATCTAGTGAGAACGAGGTGAGAAATATCACTTCACTTGTAGATCTAGTGAGAACGTGGTGAGAAATATCACTTTACTTGTAGATCTAGTGAGAACGAGGTGAGAAATATCACTTCACTTGTAGATCTAGTGAGAACGAGGTGAGAAATATAACTTTACTTGTAGATCTAGTGAGAACGTGGTGAGAAATATCACTTCACTTGTAGATCTAGTGAGAACGAGGTGAGAAATATCACTTCACTTATAGATCTAGTGAGAACGAGGTGAGAAATATCACTTTACTTGTAGATCTAGTGAGAACGAGGTGAGAAATATCACTTCACTTGTAGATCTAGTGAGAACGTGGTGAGAAATATCACTTTACTTGTAGATCTAGTGAGAACGAGGTGAGAAATATCACTTCACTTGTAGATCTAGTGAGAATGAGGTGAGAAATATCACTTCACTTGTAGATCTAGTGAGAACGAGGTGAGAAATATCACTTCACTTGTAGATCTAGTGAGAACGAGGTGAGAAATATCACTTCACTTGTAGATTTAGTGAGAACGTGGTGAGAAATATCACTTCACTTGTAGATCTAGTGAGAACGAGGTGAGAAATATCACTTGTAGATCTAGTGAGAAAACTTGAGAAATGTCACTTGTAGTTCCAGTGAGGATCAGATGTATAATGTTTATATAACAAGATAATCGGCTTAGTATTTCTTTTCAAGTCTGAGGAGAGATGGACGGGAGAATGAGAGGGGGAGAAGGAAGAGGACAATGAGAGGGGGGAGATGGAAGTGGTGAATGAGAGGGGAGGCAGAAATGAAAGACTCCTGGTATATAAGGAATAATCAGAGGAGGGAATTAAATGATACAATAGAATGAAAATCAAACAAGAGAAAAAAGAGGGACAATAAAGAGAAGGGAAGGAGGGCTTGAGAGAGGGGAGTGTTCTTGAGAGAGGGGAGTGTTCTTGAGAGAGGGGAGTGTTCTTGAGAGAGGGGAGTGTTCTTGAGAGAGGGGAGTGTTCTTGAGAGAGGGGAGTGTTCTTGAGAGAGGGGAGTGTTCTTGAGAGAGGGGAGTGTTCTTGAGAGAGGGGAGTGTTCTTGAGAGAGGGGAGTGTTCTTGAGAGAGGGGAGTGTTCTTGAGAGAGGGGAGTGTTCTTGAGAGAGGGGAGTGTTCTTGAGAGAGGGGAGTGTTCTTGAGAGAGGGGAGTGTTCTTGAGAGAGGGGAGTGTTCTTGAGAGAGGGGAGTGTTCTTGAGAGAGGGGAGTGTTCTTGAGAGAGGGGAGTGTTCTTGAGAGAGGGGAGTGTTCTTGAGAGAGGGGAGTGTTCTTGAGAGAGGGGAGTGTACTTGAGAGAGGGGAGTGTTCTTGAGAGAGGGGAGTGTTCTTGAGAGAGGGCAGTGTACTTGAGAGAGGGGAGTGTTCTTGAGAGAGGGGAGTGTACTTGAGAGAGGGGAGTGTTCTTGAGAGAGGGGAGTGCTCTTGAGAGAGGGGAGTGTACTTGAGAGAGAGAAGTGTTCGTGAGAGAGTGTTCTTGAGGGGAGTGTTCTTGAGAGAGGGGAGTGTTCTTGAGAGAGGGGAGTGTTCTTGAGAGAGGGGAGTGTTCTTGAGAGAGGGGAGTGTTCTTGAGAGAGGGGAGTGTTCTTGAGAGAGGGGAGTGTTCTTGAGAGAGGGGAGTGTTCTTGAGAGAGGGGAGTGTTCTTGAGAGAGGGGAGTGTTCTTGAGAGAGGGGAGTGTTCTTGAGTGAGGGAAGTGTTCTTGAGAGAGAGGAGTGTTCTTGAGAGAGGGGAGTGTTCTTGAGAGAGGGGAGTGTTCTTGAGAGAGGGGAGTGTTCTTGAGAGAGGGGAGTGTTCTTGAGAGAGGGGAGTGTTCTTGAGAGAGGGGAGTGTTCTTGAGAGAGGGGAGTGTTCTTGAGAGAGGGGAGTGTTCTTGAGAGAGGGGAGTGCTCTTGAGAGAGGGGAGTGTTCTTGAGAGAGAGAAGTGTTCTTGAGAGAGGGGAGTGTTCTTGAGAGAGGGGAGTGCTCTTGAGAGAGGGGAGTGTTCTTGAGAGAGGGGAGTGTTCTTGAGAGAGGGGAGTGTTCTTGAGAGAGGGGAGTGTTCTTGAGACAGGGGAGTGTTCTTGAGAGAGGGGAGTGTTCTTGAGAGAGGGAAGTGTTCTTGAGAGGGGAGTGTTCTTGAGAGAGGGGAGTGTTCTTGAGAGGGGGAGTGTTCTTGAGAGAGGGGAGTGTTCTTGAGAGAGGGCAGTGTTCCTAACAGAGGGAAGTGTCTTGGGAGAGGGAAGTGTCTTGGGAGAGGCAAGTGTCTTGGGAGAGGGAAGTGTCTTGGGAAAGGGAAGTGTCTTGGGAGAGGCAAGTGTCTTGGGAGAGGCAAGTGTCTTGAGAGAGGGAAGTGTCTGGGGAGAGGGAAATGTCTTGAGAGAGGGAAGTGTCTTGAGAGAGGGAAGTGTTTTGAGAAAGGTGAGTGTCTTGAGAGAGGGAAGTGTCTTGAGAGAGGGAAGTGTCTTGAGAGAGGGAAGTGTCTTGAGTGAGGGAAGTGTCTTGAGTGAGGGAAGTGTCTTGAGTGAGGGAAGTGTCTTGAGTGAGGGGAAGTGTCTTGGGAGAGGGAAGTGTCTTGTGAGAGGGAAGTGTCTTGTGAGAGGGAAGTGTCTTGGGAGAGGGAAGTGTCTTGGGAGAGGGAAGTGTCTTGAGAGAGGGAAGTGTCTTGAGAGAGGGAAGTGTCTTGAGAGAGGGAAGTGTCTTGAGAGAGAGAAGTGTCTTGAGAGAGGGAAGTGTTTTGGGAGAGGGAAGTGTCTTGAGAGAGGGAAGTGTCTTGGG
Source organism: Cherax quadricarinatus (assembly GCF_038502225.1). Classification (NCBI taxonomy): domain Eukaryota; kingdom Metazoa; phylum Arthropoda; class Malacostraca; order Decapoda; family Parastacidae; genus Cherax; species Cherax quadricarinatus. The sequence continues at coordinate 8,685 of NW_027196226.1, forward strand.
AGAGGGAAGTGTCTTGAGAAAGGGAAGTGTCTTCGGAGAGAGAAGTGTATTGGGAGAGGGAAGTGTCTTGAGAGAGGGAAGTGTCTTGGGAGAGAGAAGTGTCTTGAGAGAGGCAAGTGTCTTGAGAGAGGGAAGTGTCTTGAGAGAGGGAAGTGTCTTGGGAGAGGGAAGTGTCTTGAGAGAGGGAAGTGTCTTGAGAGAGGGAAGTGTCTTGAGAGAGGGAAGTGTCTTGGGAGAGAGAAGTGTCTTGAGAGAGGCAAGTGTCTTGAGAGAGGCAAGTGTCTTGAGAGAGGCAAGTGTCTTGGGAGAGAGAAGTGTCTTGAGAGAGGGAAGTGTCTTAAGAGAGGGAAGTGTCTTGAGAAAGGGAAGTGTCTTCGGAGAGAGAAGTGTATTGGGAGAGGGAAGTGTCTTGTGAAAGGGAAGTGTCTTGGGAGAGGGAAGTGTCTTGAGAGAGGGAAGTGTCTTGAGAGAGGGAAGTGTCTTGAGAGAGGGAAGTGTCTTGAGAGAGGGAAGTGTCTTGAGAGAGGGAAGTGTCTTGAGAGAGGGAACTGTCTTGAGAGAGGGAAGTGTCTTGAGTGAGGGAAGTGTCTTGGGAGAGGGAGGTGTCTTGGGAGAGGGAAGTGTTTTGAGAGAGGGAAGAGTCTTGGGAGAGGGAAGTGTCTTGAGTGAGGGAAGTGTCTTGAGAGAGGGAAGTGTCTTGAGAGAGGGAAGTGTTTTGGGAGAGGAAAGTGTCTTGAGAGAGGGAAGTGTCTTGAGAGAGGGAAGTGTCTTGAGAGAGGGAAGTGTCTTGGGAGAGGGAAGTGTCTTGAGAGAGGGAAGTGTCTTGGGAGAGGGAAGTGTCTTGAGAGAGGGAAGTGTCTTGGGAGAGGGAAGTGTCTTGAGAGAGGGAAGTGTTTTGGGAGAGGGAAGTGTCTTGAGAGAGGGAAGTGTCTTGGGAGAGGGAAGTGTCTTGAGAGAGGGAAGTGTCTTGAGAGAGGTAAGTGTCTTGAGAGAGGGAAGTGTTTTGGGAGAGGGAAGTGTCTTGAGAGAGGGAAGTGTCTTGTGAAAGGGAAGTGTCTTGAGAGAGGGAAGTGACTTGAGAGAGGGAAGTGCTCGTGTGTAATATTCTAGAAATTTGAGTGACGTAATGTTGGTATGCTTGTTCCAGTGTGGGTGTGGGTAGGTGTAAGTGTGAGTGTGTGGGTAGGTGTAAGTGTGGGTGTGGGTAGGTGTAAGTGTGAGTGTGTGGGTAGGTGTAAGTGTGGGTGTGGGTAGGTGTAAGTGTGAGTGTGTGGGTACGTATGGGTGGGCATGTGGGTCCCTGGCTGCTGCTTCCATCTCTAACAACTCGGCTGATGTGGAAATTGTACAGCTTCTGCAATGTGCAGGAGAAATCCAATCATGCTAGCCACCACAGACATCAACACCCAAACTTACCTCTCGACCCCACAAACATCACGTCGACTGAGGTCCCTCGATGCCAGGGAGGGCTCTTGATCCAAGCAGCCAAGCCGATCCTTCCCTTCCTGGGACTGAACCTTCCATACGGGATTAGTGCCTTCGCCTGATGGTTCTGGACCGTCTCTTCCCTTCCTTCTTCCTTAAGGGATGTCCCTGGACCGTCTCTTCCCTTCCTCCTTCCCTAAGGGATGTCCCTGGACCGTCTCTTCCCTTCCTCCTTCCCTAAGGGATGTCCCTGGACCGTCTCTTCCCTTCCTCCTTCCCTAAGGGATGTCCCTGGACCGTCTCTTCCCTTCCTCCTTCCCTAAGGGATGTCCCTCGACCACCTCCTTTCCCCTCCCATCCAGAATTGAATCATATGTCCTAGCGTGTGCCGTTGACCCTGGCTTGGGTGCTGGAGGAGCTGGCAGTGCTGAGGAGAACCACTAGTACCAAGACCAAACCAGGGCTCTTGAAGAACACACGAACACCACTCACTCAAACACAACGTTTAAGAAAGTATTTCTGTTTACGTTCACGAACTGTAGAGTATGATAGATGGGTGGATGGTGGGAGAGTAGTGGGATAGATGGGTGGATGGTGGGAGAGTAGTGGGATAGATGGGTGGGTGGTGGGAGAGTAGTGGGATAGATGGGTGGATGGTGCGAGAGTAGTGGGATAGATGGGTGGATGGTGCGAGAGTAGTGGGATAGATGGGTGGATGGTGCGAGAGTAGTGGGATACATGGGTGGATGGTGGGAGAGTAGTGGGATAGATGGGTGGGTAGTGGGAGAGTAGTGGGATAGATGGGTGGATGGTGGGAGAGTAGTGGGATACATGGGTGGATGGCGGGAGACTAGTGGGATACATGGGTGGATGGTGGGAGAATAGTGGGATAGATGGGTTGATGAATGGAGAGTAGTGGGATAGATGGGTGGATGGTGGGAGAGTAGTGGGATACATGGGTGGATGGTGGGAGAGCAGTGGGATAGATGGGTGGATGGTGGGAGAGTCGTGGGATAGATGGGTGGATGATGGGTGAGTAGTGGGATAGATGGGTGGATGATGGGAGAGTAGTGGGATAGATGGGTGGATGGTGTGAGAGTATAATGGGAAGGATGGGTGGATAGTGGCAGAGTAGTGGGATAGATGGGGGGATGGTGGGAGAGTAGCGGGATAGATTGGTGGATGGTGGGAGAGTAGTGGGATAGATGGGTGGATGGTGGGAGAGTAGTGGGATAGATGGGTGGATGGTGGGAGAGTAGTGGGATAGATGAGTAGATGGTGGGAGAGTAGTGGGATAGACGGGTGGATGATGGGAGATTAGCGGGATAGATGAGTGGATGGTGGGAGAGTATTGGGATAGATGGGTGGATGGTGGGAGATTAGTGGGATAGATGAGTGGATGGTGGGAGAGTAGTGAGATAGATGGGTGGATGGTGGGAGAGTAGTTGGATGGTAGGAGAGTAGTGGGATAGATGGGTGGATGGTGGGAGAGTAGTGGGATAGATGGGTGGATGGTGGGAGAGTAGTTGGATGGTGGGAGAGTAGTGGGATAGACGGGTGGATGGTGGGAGATTAGTGGGATAGATGAGTGGATGGTGGGAGAGTAGTGAGATGGTGGGAGAGTAGTGGGATAGATGGGTGGATGGTGGGAGAGTAGTGAGATGGTGGGAGAGTAGTGGGATGATGGGAGAGTAGTGGGATGGTGGGAGAGTAGTGGGATGTTGGGATAGTAGTGGGATGGTGGGAGAGTAGTGGGAGAGACAATAACGATGGCACTGGGATGGTTGGAGAGTAGTGGGATGATGGGAGAGTAGTGGGATGATGGGAGAGGAGTGGGATGGTGGGGGAGTAGTGGGATGGTGGGAGAGTAGTGGGATGATGGGAGAGTAGTGGGATGGTGGGACAGTAGTGGGATGGTGGGAGAGTAGTGGGATGATGGGAGAGTAGTGGGAGAGACAATAACGATGGCACTGGGATGGTGGGAGAGTAGTGGAAGAGGCAATAACGATGGCAATGGGATTGTGGGAGAGTAGTGGGATGGTGGAAGAGTAGTGGGATGGTGAGAGAGTAGTGGGATGATGAGAGAGTAGTGGGATGATGAGAGAGTAGTGGGATGATGGGAGAGTAGTGGGATGATGGGAGCGTAGTGGGAGAGACAATAACGATGGCACTGGGATGGTGGGAGAGTAGTGGAAGAGGCAATAACGATGGCAATGGGATTGTGGGAGAGTAGTGGGATGGTGGAAGAGTAGTGGGATGGTGAGAGAGTAGTGGGATGATGAGAGAGTAGTGGGATGATGGGAGAGTAGTGGGAGAGACAATAACGATGGCACTGGGATGGTGGGAGAGTAGTGGGATGATGGGAGAGTAGTGGGATGGTGGGAGAGTAGTGGGATGATGGGAGAGTAGTGGGAGAGACAATAACGATGGCACTGGGATGGTGGGAGAGTAGTGGGATGGTGGGAGAGTAGTGGAAGAGGCAATAACGATGGCAATGGGATGGTGGGAGAGTAGTGGGATGGTGGGAGAGTAGTGTGATGGTGGGAGAGTAGTGGGAGAGACAACGATGGCACTGGGATGGTGGAAGAGTAGTGGGAGAGACAGTAACGATGGCACTGGGATGGTGGAAGAGTAGTGGGAGAGACAGTAACGATGGCACTGGGATGGTGGGAGAGTAGTGGGAGAGACAGTAACGATGGCACTGGGATGGTGGAAGAGTAGTGGGAGAGACAGTAACGATGGCACTGGGATGGTGGGAGAGTAGTGGGAGAGACAGTAACGATGGCACTGGGATGGTGGAAGAGTAGTGGGAGAGACAGTAACGATGGCACTGGGATGGTGGGAGAGTAGTGGGAGAGACAGTAACGATGGCACTGGGATGGTGGAAGAGTAGTGGGAGAGACAGTAACGATGGCACTGGGATGGTGGGAGAGTAGTGGGAGAGACAGTAACGATGGCACTGGGATGGTGGAAGAGTAGTGGGAGAGACAGTAACGATGGCACTGGGATGGTGGAAGAGTAGTGGGAGAGACAGTAACGATGGCACTGGGATGGTGGGAGAGTAGTGGGAGAGACAGTAACGATGGCACTGGGATGGTGGAAGAGTAGTGGGAGAGACAGTAACGATGGCACTGGGATGGTGGGAGAGTAGTGGGAGAGACAGTAACGATGGCACTGGGATGGTGGGAGAGTAGTGGGAGAGAGAGTAACGATGGCACTGGGATGGTGGGAGAGTAGTGGGAGAGACAGTAACGATGGCACTGGGATGGTGGGAGAGTAGTGGGAGAGACAGTAACGATGGCACTGGGATGGTGGAAGAGTAGTGGGAGAGACAGTAACGATGGCACTGGGATGTCCCTGGACCGTCTCTTCCCTTCCTCCTTCCCTAAGGGATGTCCCTGGACCGTCTCTTCCCTTCCTCCTTCCCTAAGGGATGTCCCTGGACCGTCTCTTCCCTTCCTCCTTCCCTAAGGGATGTCCCTGGACCGTCTCTTCCCTTCCTCCTTCCCTAAGGGATGTCCCTGGACCGTCTCTTCCCTTCCTCCTTCCCTAAGGGATGTCCCTGGACCGTCTCTTCCCTTCCTCCTTCCCTAAGGGATGTCCCTGGACCGTCTCTTCCCTTCCTCCTTCCCTAAGGGATGTCCCTGGACCGTCTCTTCCCTTCCTCCTTCCCTAAGGGATGTCCCTCGACCACCTCCTTTCCCCTCCCATCCAGAATTGAATCATATGTCCTAGCGTGTGCCGTTGACCCTGGCTTGGGTGCTGGAGGAGCTGGCAGTGCTGAGGAGAACCACTAGTACCAAGACCAAACCAGGGCTCTTGAAGAACACACGAACACCACTCACTCAAACACAACGTTTAAGAAAGTATTTCTGTTTACGTTCACGAACTGTAGAGTATGATAGATGGGTGGATGGTGGGAGAGTAGTGGGATAGATGGGTGGATGGTGGGAGAGTAGTGGGATAGATGGGTGGATGGTGGGAGAGTAGTGGGATAGATGGGTGGATGGTGCGAGAGTAGTGGGATAGATGGGTGGATGGTGCGAGAGTAGTGGGATAGATGGGTGGATGGTGCGAGAGTAGTGGGATAGATGAGTAGATGGTGGGAGAGTAGTGGGATAGATGGGTGGGTGGTGGGAGAGTAGTGGGATAGATGGGTGGGTGGTGGGAGAGTAGTGGGATAGATGGGTGGATGGTGCGAGAGTAGTGGGATAGATGGGTGGGTAGTGGGAGAGTAGTGGGATAGATGGGTGGGTAGTGGGAGAGTAGTGGGATACATGGGTGGATGGTGGGAGAGTAGTGGGATAGATGGGTGGGTAGTGGGAGAGTAGTGGGATAGATGGGTGGGTAGTGGGAGAGTAGTGGGATACATGGGTGGATGGCGCGAGAGTAGTGGGATACATGGGTGGATGGTGGGAGAGTAGTGGGATAGATGGGTGGGTAGTGGGAGAGTAGTGGGATAGATGGGTGGGTGGTGGGAGAGTAGTGGGATAGATGGGTGGATGGTGCGAGAGTAGTGGGATAGATGGGTGGGTAGTGGGAGAGTAGTGGGATAGATGGGTGGGTAGTGGGAGAGTAGTGGGATAGATGGGTGGATGGTGCGAGAGTAGTGGGATAGATGGGTGGATGGTGCGAGAGTAGTGGGATACATGGGTGGATGGTGGGAGAGTAGTGGGATAGATGGGTGGATGGTGCGAGAGTAGTGGGATACATGGGTGGATGGTGGGAGAGTAGTGGGATAGATGGGTGGATGGTGCGAGAGTAGTGGGATACATGGGTGGATGGTGGGAGAGTAGTGGGATAGATGGGTGGGTGGTGGGAGAGTAGTGGGATAGATGGGTGGGTAGTGGGAGAGTAGTGGGATAGATGGGTGGATGGTGCGAGAGTAGTGGGATAGATGGGTGGATGGTGCGAGAGTAGTGGGATACATGGGTGGATGGTGGGAGAGTAGTGGGATAGATGGGTGGATGGTGCGAGAGTAGTGGGATACATGGGTGGATGGTGGGAGAGTAGTGGGATAGATGGGTAGGTAGTGGGAGAGTAGTGGGATAGATGGGTGGATGGTGCGAGAGTAGTGGGATACATGGGTGGATGGTGGGAGAGTAGTGGGATACATGGGTAGGTAGTGGGAGAGTAGTGGGATAGATGGGTGGATGGTGGGAGAGTAGTGGGATACATGGGTGGATGGCGGGAGACTAGTGGGATACATGGGTGGATGGTGGGAGAGTAGTGGGATACATGGGTTAGATGGTGGGAGAATAGTGGGATAGATGGGTGGATGAATGGAGAGTAGTGGGATAGATGGGTGGATGGTGGGAGAGTAGTGGGATACATGGGTGGATGGTGGGAGAGCAGTGGGGTAGATGGGTGGATGGTGGGAGAGTCGTGTGATGGTGGGAGAGTAGTGTGATGGTGGGAGAGTAGTGGGAGAGACAATAACGATGGCACTGGGATGGTGGAAGAGTAGTGGGAGAGACAGTAACGATGGCACTGGGATGGTGGGAGAGTAGTGTGATGGTGGGAGAGTAGTGGGAGAGAGAGTAACGATGGCACTGGGATGGTGGGAGAGTAGTGGGAGAGACAATAACGATGGCACTGGGATGGTGGAAGAGTAGTGGGAGAGACAGTAACGATGGCACTGGGATGGTGGGAGAGTAGTGGGAGAGACAATAACGATGGCACTGGGATGGTGGGAGAGTAGTGGGAGAGAGAGTAACGATGGCACTGGGATGGTGGGAGAGTAGTGGGAGAGACAGTAACGATGGCACTGGGATGGTGGGAGAGTAGTGGGAGAGAGAGTAACGATGGCACTGGGATGGTGGGAGAGTAGTGGGAGAGACAATAACGATGGCACTGGGATGGTGGGAGAGTAGTGGGAGAGAGAGTAACGATGGCACTGGGATGGTGGAAGAGTAGTGGGAGAGACAATAACGATGGCACTGGGATGGTGGGAGAGTAGTGGGAGAGACAGTAACGATGGCACTGGGATGGTGGGAGAGTAGTGGGAGAGACAGTAACGATGGCACTGGGATGGTGGGAGAGTAGTGGGAGAGACAGTAACGATGGCACTGGGATGGTGGGAGAGTAGTGGGAGAGACAGTAACGATGGCACTGGGATGGTGGAAGAGTAGTGGGAGAGACAGTAACGATGGCACTGGGATGGTGGGAGAGTAGTGGGAGAGACAGTAACGATGGCACTGGGATGGTGGGAGAGTAGTGGGAGAGACAGTAACGATGGCACTGGGATGGTGGGAGAGTAGTGGGAGAGACAGTAACGATGGCACTGGGATGGTGGGAGAGTAGTGGGAGAGACAGTAACGATGGCACTGGGATGGTGGGAGAGTAGTGGGAGAGACAGTAACGATGGCACTGGGATGGTGGAAGAGTAGTGGGAGAGACAGTAACGATGGCACTGGGATGGTGGAAGAGTAGTGGGAGAGACAGTAACGATGGCACTGGGATGGTGGGAGAGTAGTGGGAGAGACAGTAACGATGGCACTGGGATGGTGGGAGAGTAGTGGGAGAGACAGTAACGATGGCACTGGGATGGTGGGAGAGTAGTGGGAGAGACAGTAACGATGGCACTGGGATGGTGGAAGAGTAGTGGGAGAGACAGTAACGATGGCACTGGGATGGTGGGAGAGTAGTGGGAGAGACAGTAACGATGGCACTGGGATGGTGGGAGAGTAGTGGGAGAGACAGTAACGATGGCACTGGGATGGTGGGAGAGTAGTGGGAGAGACAGTAACGATGGCACTGGGATGGTGGGAGAGTAGTGGGAGAGAGAGTAACGATGGCACTGGGATGGTGGGAGAGTAGTGGGAGAGACAGTAACGATGGCACTGGGATGGTGGGAGAGTAGTGGGAGAGACAGTAACGATGGCACTGGGATGGTGGAAGAGTAGTGGGAGAGACAGTAACGATGGCACTGGGATGGTGGGAGAGTAGTGGGAGAGACAGTAACGATGGCACTGGGATGTCCCTGGACCGTCTCTTCCCTTCCTCCTTCCCTAAGGGATGTCCCTGGACCGTCTCTTCCCTTCCTCCTTCCCTAAGGGATGTCCCTGGACCGTCTCTTCCCTTCCTCCTTCCCTAAGGGATGTCCCTGGACCGTCTCTTCCCTTCCTCCTTCCCTAAGGGATGTCCCTGGACCGTCTCTTCCCTTCCTCCTTCCCTAAGGGATGTCCCTGGACCGTCTCTTCCCTTCCTCCTTCCCTAAGGGATGTCCCTGGACCGTCTCTTCCCTTCCTCCTTCCCTAAGGGATGTCCCTGGACCGTCTCTTCCCTTCCTCCTTCCCTAAGGGATGTCCCTGGACCGTCTCTTCCCTTCCTCCTTCCCTAAGGGATGTCCCTGGACCGTCTCTTCCCTTCCTCCTTCCTTAAGGGATGTCCCTCGACCACCTCCTTTCCCCTCCCATCCAGAATTGAATCATATGTCCTAGCGTGTGCCGTTGACCCTGGCTTGGGTGCTGGAGGAGCTGGCAGTGCTGAGGAGAACCACTAGTACCAAGACCAAACCAGGGCTCTTGAAGAACACACGAACACCACTCACTCAAACACAACGTTTAAGAAAGTATTTCTGTTTACGTTCACGAACTGTAGAGTATGATAGATGGGTGGATGGTGGGAGAGTAGTGGGATAGATGGGTGGATGGTGGGAGAGTAGTGGGATAGATGGGTGGATGGTGGGAGAGTAGTGGGATACATGGGTGGATGGTGGGAGAGTAGTGGGATAGATGGGTGGGTGGTGGGAGAGTAGTGGGATAGATGGGTGGATGGTGGGAGAGTAGTGGGATAGATGGGTGGATGGTGCGAGAGTAGTGGGATAGATGGGTGGATGGTGCGAGAGTAGTGGGATACATGGGTGGATGGTGGGAGAGTAGTGGGATAGATGGGTGGGTAGTGGGAGAGTAGTGGGATAGATGGGTGGATGGTGGGAGAGTAGTGGGATACATGGGTGGATGGCGGGAGACTAGTGGGATACATGGGTGGATGGTGGGAGAGTAGTGGGATACATGGGTTAGATGGTGGGAGAATAGTGGGATAGATGGGTGGATGAATGGAGAGTAGTGGGATAGATGGGTGGATGGTGGGAGAGTAGTGGGATACATGGGTGGATGGTGGGAGAGCAGTGGGGTAGATGGGTGGATGGTGGGAGAGTCGTGGGATAGATGGGTGGATAATGGGTGAGTAGTGGGATAGATGGGTGGATGGTGTGAGAGTATAATGGGAAGGATGGGTGGATAGTGGCAGAGTAGTGGGATAGATGGGTGGATGGTGGGAGAGTAGCGGGATAGATTGGTGGATGGTGGGAGAGTAGTGGGATAGATGGGTGGATGGTGGGAGAGTAGTGGGATAGATGGGTGGATGGTGGGAGAGTAGTGGGATAGATGGGTGGATGGTGGGAGAGTAGTGGGATAGATGAGTAGATGGTGGGAGAGTAGTGGGATAGACGGGTGGATGATGGGAGATTAGCGGGATAGATGAGTGGATGGTGGGAGAGTATTGGGATAGATGGGTGGATGGTGGGAGATTAGTGGGATAGATGGGTGGATGGTGGGATAGTGAGATAGATGGGTGGATGGTGGGAGAATAGTTGGATGGTGGGAGAGTAGTGGGATAGATGGGTGGATGGTGGGAGAGTAGTGGGATAGATGGGTGGATGGTGGGAGAGTAGTTGGATGGTGGGAGAGTAGTGGGATAGATGGGTGGATGGTGGGAGATTAGTGGGATAGATGAGTGGATGGTGGGAGAGTAGTTGGATAGATGGGTGGATGGTGGGAGAGTAGTGGGATAGATGGGTGGATGGTGGGAGAGTAGTGAGATGGTGGGAGAGTAGTGGGATGATGGGAGAGTAGTGGGATGGTGGGAGAGTAGTGGGATGTTGGGATAGTAGTGGGATGGTGGGAGAGTAGTGGGAGAGACAATAACGATGGCACTGGGATGGTGGGAGAGTAGTGGGATGATGGGAGAGTAGTGGGATGATGGGAGAGGAGTGGGATGGTGGGGGAGTAGTGGGATGGTGGGAGAGTAGTGGGATGATGGGAGAGTAGTGGGATGGTGGGACAGTAGTGGGATGGTGGGAGAGTAGTGGGATGATGGGAGCGTAGTGGGAGAGACAATAACGATGGCACTGGGATGGTGGGAGAGTAGTGGAAGAGGCAATAACGATGGCAATGGGATGGTGGGAGAGTAGTGGGATGGTGGAAGAGTAGTGGGATGGTGAGAGAGTAGTGGGATGATGAGAGAGTAGTGGGATGATGGGAGAGTAGTGGGAGAGACAATAACGATGGCACTGGGATGGTGGGAGAGTAGTGGGATGATGAGAGAGTAGTGGGATGATGGGAGAGTAGTGGGATGATGGGAGAGTAGTGGGATGATGAGAGAGTAGTGGGATGATGGGAGAGTAGTGGGAGAGACAATAACGATGGCACTGGGATGGTGGGAGAGTAGTGGGATGATGAGAGAGTAGTGGGATGATGGGAGAGTAGTGGGATGATGGGAGAGTAGTGGGATGATGAGAGAGTAGTGGGATGATGGGAGAGTAGTGGGATGATGGGAGAGTAGTGGGATGATGGAAGAGTAGTGGGAGAGACAATAACGATGGCACTGGGATGGTGGGAGAGTAGTGGGATGATGGGAGAGTAGTGGAATGGTGGGAGAGTAGTGGGATGATGGGAGAGTAGTGGGAGAGACAATAACGATGGCACTGGGATGGTGGGAGAGTAGTGTGATGGTGGGAGAGTAGTGGGAGAGACAGTAACGATGGCACTGGGATGGTGGGAGAGTAGTGTGATGGTGGGAGAGTAGTGGGAGAGACAATAACGATGGCACTGGGATGGTGGAAGAGTAGTGGGAGAGACAGTAACGATGGCACTGGGATGGTGGGAGAGTAGTGGGAGAGACAGTAACGATGGCACTGGGATGGTGGGAGAGTAGTGGGAGAGACAATAACTATGGCACTGGAATGGTGGGAGAGTAGTGGGAGAGACAATAACGATGGCACTGGAATGGTGGGAGAGTAGTGGGAGAGACAACAACGATGGCACTGGAATGGCGGGAGAGTAGTGGGAGAGACAACGATGTCACTGGAATGGTGGGAGAATATTGGGAGAGGCAATAACGATGGCACTGGAATGGTGGGAGAGTAGTGGAAGAGACAGTGACGATGGCACTGAAATGGTGGGAGAGTAGTGGGAGAGACAACGATGGCACTGAAATGGTGGGAGAGTAGTGGGAGAGACAACGATGGCACTGAAATGGTGGGAGAGTAGTGGGAGAGACAACGATGGCACTGGGATGGTGGGAGAGTAGTGAGAGAGACAACGATGGCACTGAAATGGTGGGAGAGTAGTGGGAGAGACAACGATGGCACTGGAATGGTGGGAGAGTAGTGGGAGAGACAATAACGATGACACTGGGATGGTGGGAGAGTAATGGGAGATGCAATAACGATGACACTGGAATGGTGGGAGAGTAGTGGGAGAGACAACGATGACACTGGGATGGTGGGAGAGTAATGGGAGAGACAATAACGATGACACTGGGATGGTGGGAGAGTAGCGGGAGAGACAATAACGATGACACTGGGATGGTGGGAGAGTAGTGGGAGAGACAATAACGATGACACTGGGATGGTGGGAGAGTAGTGGGAGAGACAACGATGACACTGGGATGGTGGGAGAGTAGTGGGAGAGACAATAACGATGACTCTGGGATGGTGGGAGAGTAGTGGGAGAGACAATAACGATGACTCTGGGATGGTGGGAGAGTAGTGGGAGAGACAACGATGACACTGGGATGGTGGGAGAGTAGTGGGAGAGACAACGATGACACTGGGATGGTATGAGAGTAGTGGGAGAGACAATAACGATGACACTGGGATGGTGGGAGAGTAGTGGGAGAGACAACGATGACACTGGGATGGTGGGTGAGTAGTGGGAGAGACAATAACGATGACTCTGGGATGGTGGGAGAGTAGTGGGAGAGACAATAACGATGACTCTGGGATGGTGGGAGAGTAGTGGGAGAGACAACGATGACACTGGGATGGTGGGAGAGTAGTGGGAGAGACAATAACGATGACTCTGGGATGGTGGGAGAGTAGTGGGAGAGACAACGATGACACTGGGATGGTGGGTGAGTAGTGGGAGAGACAATAACGATAGCACTGGAATGGTGGGAGAGTAGTGGGAGAGACAATAACGATGGCACTGGAATGGTGGGAGAGTAGTGGGAGAGACAACGATGGCACTAGAATGGTGGGAGAGTAGTGGGAGAGACAATAACGATAGCACTGGAATGGTGGGAGAGTAGTGGGAGAGACAACGATGGCACTTGAATGGTGGGAGAGTAGTGGGAGAGACAACGATGACACTGGGATGGTATGAGAGTAGTGGGAGAGACAATAACGATGACACTGGGATGGTGGGAGAGTAGTGGGAGAGACAACGATGACACTGGGATGGTATGAGAGTAGTGGGAGAGACAACGATGACACTGGGATGGTGGGAGAGTAGTGGGAGAGACAACGATGACACTGGGATGGTGGGAGAGTAGTGGGAGAGACAACGATGACACTGGGATGGCGGGAGAGACAATAACGATGACACTGGGATGGTGGGAGAGTAGTGGGAGAGACAACGATGACACTGGGATGGCGGGAGAGTAGTGGGAGAGACAATAACGATGACACTGGGATGGTGGGAGAGTAGTGGGAGAGACAATAACGATGACACTGGGATGGTGGGAGAGTAGTGGGAGAGACAATAACGATGACACTGGGATGGTGGGAGAGTAGTGGGAGAGACAATAACGATGACACTGGGATGGTGGGAGAGTAGTGGGAGAGACAATAACGATGACACTGGGATGGTGGGAGAGTAGTGGGAGAGACAACGATGACACTGGGATGGCGGGAGAGTAGTGGGAGAGACAATAACGATGACACTGGGATGGCGGGAGAGACAATAACGATGACACTGGGATGGTGGGAGAGTAGTGGGAGAGACAATAACGATGGCACTGGGATGGTGGGAGAGTAGTGGGAGAGACAACGATGACACTGGGATGGTGAGAGAGTAGTGGGAGAGACAATAACGATGACACTGGGATGGTGGGAGAGTAGTGGGAGAGACAATAACGATGACACTGGGATGGTGGGAGAGTAGTGGGAGAGACAATAACGATGACACTGGGATGGTGGGAGAGTAGTGGGAGAGAGAATAACGATGACACTGGGATGGTGGGAGAGTAGTGGGAGAGACAATAACGATGACACTGGGATGGTGGGAGAGTAGTGGGAGAGACAATAACGATGGCACTGGGATGGTGGGAGAGTAGTGGGAGAGACAACGATGACACTGGGATGGTGAGAGAGTAATGGGAGAGACAATAACGATGGCAATGGGATGGTGGGAGAGTAGTGGGAGAGACAACGATGACACTGGGATGGTGGGAGAGTAGTGGGAGAGACAATAACGATGGCAATGGGATGGTGGGAGAGTAGTGGGAGAGACAACGATGACACTGGGATGGTGAGAGAGTAATGGGAGAGACAATAACGATGGCAATGGGATGGTGGGAGAGTAGTGGGAGAGACAAAAACGATGACACTGGGATGGTGGGAGAGACAATAACGATGACACTGGGATGGTTGGAGAGTAGTGGGAGAGACAATAACGATGGCACTGGGATGGTGGGAGAGTAGTGGGAGAGACAACGATGACACTGGGATGGTGAGAGAGTAATGGGAGAGACAATAACGATGGCAATGGGATGGTGGGAGAGTAGTGGGAGAGACAACGATGACACTGGGATGGTGGGAGAGTAGTGGGAGAGACACTAACGATGGCAATGGGATGGTGGGAGAGTAGTGGGAGAGATAATAACGATGGCACTGGAATGGTGGGAGAGTAGTGGGAGAGACAACGATGGCACTAGAATGGTGGGAGAGTAGTGAGAGAGACAATAACGATGGCACTGGAATGGTGGGAGAGTAGTGGGAGAGACAACGATGACTCTGGGATGGTGGGAGAGTAGTGGGAGAGACAATAACGATGGCACTGGAATGGTGGGAGAGTAGTGGGAGAGACAGTAACGATGGCACTGGGATGGTGGGAGAGTAGTGGGAGAAACAACGATGACACTGGGATGGTGGGAGAGTAGTGGGAGAGACAATAACGATGGCACTGGAATGGTGGGAGAGTAGTGGGAGAGACAGTAACGATGGCACTGAAATGGTGGGAGAGTAGTGGGAGAGACAATAACGATGACTCTGTGTTGGTGGGAGAGTAGTGGGAGAGACAACGATGACTCTGGGATGGTGGGAGAGTAGTGGGAGAGACAATAACGATGACACTGGGATGGTGGGAGAGTAGTGGGAGAGACACTAACGATGACACTGGGATGGTGGGAGAGTAGTGGGAGAGACAACGATGACACTGGGATGGTATGAGAGTAGTGGGAGAGACAACGATGACACTGGGATGGTATGAGAGTAGTGGGAGAGACAATAACGATGACACTGGGATGGTATGAGAGTAGTGGGAGAGACAATAACGATGACACTGGGATGGTATGAGAGTAGTGGGAGAGACAATAACGATGACACTGGGATGGTATGAGAGTAGTGGGAGAGACAATAACGATGACACTGGGATGGTATGAGAGTAGTGGGAGAGACAATAACGATGACACTGGGATGGTGGGAGAGTAGTGGGAGAGACAATAACGATGACACTGGGATGGTGGGACAGTGGAAATAAATGGTATAAAATACCGACACAATGGAAATATAAACACAAATGCAGTATAATGTGATCCTTTATTGACAACGTTTCACCCACACAGTGGGCTTTTTCAAGTCACACACGGATCTATCTACCTTCCTACCCCAGGTAGATCCGTGTGTGACTTGAAAAAGCCCACTGTGTGGGTGAAACGTTGTCAATAAAGGATCACATTATACTGCATTTGTGTTTATATTTCCATGGTGGGACAGTAGTGGGAGAGACAATAACGATGGCACTGGAATGGTGGGAGAGTAGTGGGAGAGACAATAACGATGGCACTGGAATGGTGGGAGAGTAGTGGGAGAGACAACGATGACTCTGGGATGGTGGGAGAGTAGTGGGAGAGACAATAACGATGACACTGGGATGGTGGGAGAGTAGTGGGAGAGGCAATAACGATGACACTGGGATGGTGGGAGAGTAGTGGGAGAGACAATAACGATGACACTGGGATGGTGGGAGAGTAGTGGGAGAGATAAAAACGATGACACTGGGATGGTGGGAGAGTAGTGGGAGAGACACTAACGATGGCAATGGGATGGTGGGAGAGTAGTGGGAGAGATAATAACGATGAATAACGATGACACTGGGATGGTGAGACAGTAGTGGGAGAGACAATAACGATGACTCTGGGATGGTGGGAGAGTAGTGGGAGAGACAATAACGATGGCACTGGAATGGTGGGAGAGTAGTGGGAGAGACAACGATGGCACTAGAATGGTGGGAGAGTAGTGAGAGAGACAATAACGATGGCACTGGAATGGTGGGAGAGTAGTGGGAGAAACAACGATGACACTGGGATGGTGGGAGAGTAGTGGGAGAGACAATAACGATGGCACTGGAATGGTGGGAGAGTAGTGGGAGAGACAGTAACGATGGCACTGAAATGGTGGGAGAGTAGTGGGAGAGACAATAACGATGACACTGTGATGGTGGGAGAGTAGTGGGAGAGACAACGATGACTCTGGGATGGTGGGAGAGTAGTGGGAGAGACAATAACGATGACACTGGGATGGTGGGAGAGACAATAACGATGACACTGGGATGGTGGGAGAGTAGTGGGAGAGACAATAACGATGACACTGGGATGGTGGGAGAGTAGTGGGAGAGACAATAACGATGACACTGGGATGGTGGGAGAGTAGTGGGAGAGACACTAACGATGGCAATGGGATGGTGGGAGAGTAGTGGGAGAGATAATAACGATAACACTGGGATGGTATGAGAGAAGTGGGAGAGACAATAACGATGACACTGGGATGGTGGGAGAGTAGTGGGAGAGACAACGATGACACTGGGATGGTGGGAGAGTAGTGGGAGAGACAATAACGATGACACTGGGATGGTGGGAGAGTAGTGGGAGAGACAATAACGATGATCATGTTGGCTACTGTTGATGAGATCATTCCTTTCTAGGTGTTCCACCACTCTTCTGATAATCTTCTCCATGATTTTGCATACTATACATGTCAGTGACACTGGTCTGTAGTTTAATGCTTCATGTCTGTCTCCTTTTTTAAAGATTGGGACTACATTTGCTGTCTTCCATGCCTCAGGCAATCTCCCTGTTTCGATAGATGTATTGAATATTGTTGTTAGGGGTACATATAGCGCCTCTGCTCCCTCTCTCAGGACCCATGGAGAGATGTTATCCAGCCACATTGCCTTTGAGGTATCTAGCTCACTCAGAAGCCTCTTCACTTCTTCCTCGGTTGTGTGTACTGTGTCCAGCACTTGGTGGTGTGCCCCACCTCTCCGTCTTTCTGGAGCCCCTTCCGTCTCCTCTGTGAACACTTCTTTAAATCTCTTGTTGAGTTCCTCACATACTTCACGGTCATTTTTTGTTGTCTCTCCTCCTTCCTTCCTTAGCCTGATTACCTGGTCCTTGACTGTTGCTTTCCTCCTGATGTGGCTGTATAACAGTTTCGGGTCAGATTTGGCTTTCGCTGCTATGTCGTTTTCATATTGTCGTTGGGACTCCCTTCTTATCTGTGCATATTCGTTTCTGGCTCTACGACTGCTCTCCTTATTCTCCTGGGTCCTTTGCCTTCTATATTTCTTCCATTCCCTAGCACACTTGGTTTTTGCCTCCCTGCACCTTTGGGTGAACCATGGGCTCATTATGGCTTTTTCATTATTACTGTTACCCTTGGGTACAAACCTCTCCTCAGCCTCCTTGCATATTGTTGCTACATATTCCATCATCTCATTAACTGGCTTCCCTGCCAGTTCTGTCCCACTGAACCCCGTTCAGGAAGTTCCTCATTCCTGTGTAGTCCCCTTTCTTGTAGTTTGGCTTCAGTCGTCCTGGCCTTCCTGCTTCTCCCTCCACTTGTAACTTTACTGTGTATTCGAAGCTTAAAACCACATAATCGCTGGCCCCAAGGGGTCTTTCATATGTGATGTCCTCAATATCTGCACTACTCAAGGTGAATACTAAATCCAGTCTTGCTGGCTCATCCTCTCCTCTCTCCCTTGTAGTGTCCCTTACGTGTTGGTACATGAAGTTTTCCAGTACCACCTCCATCATCTTAGCCCTCCATGTATCTTGGCCCCCATGTGACTCCAAGTTCTCCCAATCGATCTCCTTGTGGTTAAAGTCACCCATGATCAGGAGCTTTGCCCTGCATGCATGAGCTCTTCTGGCCACTGCAGCCAGTGTGTGTGTGTGTGTGTGTGTCCTCATTTATTTGTATTCACCTAGTTGTGGTTGCAGGGGTCGGGTCACAGCTCCTGGCCCCGCCTCTACGCTGGTCGCTACTAGATCCACTCTCCCTGCTCTGTGAGCTTTATCATACCTCTTCTTAAAACTATGTATGGATACACAAATAACCCGCACATAAAAGAGAGAAGCTTACGACGACGTTTCGGTCCGACTTGGACCATTGACAAAGTCACACTCTATAAATGGTCCAAGTCGGACCGAAACGTCGTCGTAAGCTTTTCTCTTTTATGTGCGGGTTATTTGTGTATCGTGTATGGATCCTGCCTCCACTACATCACCCTCCAGATTGTTGCACTTCTTGACAACTCTGTGACTCATCTGAGTCTTCAGCTTCCATATGTATCCCCTTGTTGCTGTGTCCCATCTTTGGAACATCCTGTCCCTGTCCACCTTGTCAATTCCTCTCAGTATTTTGTATGTCGTTATCATGTTCTACCCTATCCCTCCTGTCCTCCAGTGCTGTCAGTTTGATTTCCCTTAACCTCTCCTCTTGTAAAACATATCATTTAGCTCTGGGACTAGTCTTATTGCAGACCTTTGCACTTTATTTAATTTCTTGACGTGCTTGACCAGGTTTGGGTTCCATACTGGTGCTGCATACTCCAATATGGTCCTGACGTAAAGGGTATACAGAGAAACCATACCACGGGTGGGGGTTTATTTGCAGTCGTGTCATTACGATTTCGTGAGTCACTCGGTGTACAGAGTCTTAAATGATTCCTCACTCAGTTGTCGAGGCGCTCTTCTTAGATCTGCCAGGCGCCCATATGTTGCAGCAGTTATTTGCTTCATGTACAGTCATGTACAGTCATGTACAGTCATGTACTGCCATGTATCGCCATGTACGGTCATATACCGCCATGTGAGTCATGTATCGTTATGTACAGTCATGTACCACCATGCACGGTCATGTACCGCAATGTACAGTCATGCACCACCATGTACGGTCATGTACCGCAATGTACAGTCATGTACCGCCATGTACGGTCATATACCGCCATGTACCGTCGTGTACCGCAATGTACCGTCATGTACAGTCATGTACCGCCATGTACTGTCGTGTACCGCCATGTACCGTCATGTACAGTCATGTACCGCCATGTACTGTCGTGTACTGCCATGTACCGCCATGTACATACACCGCAATGTACCGTCGTGTACCGCAATGTACCGTCATGTACAGTCATGTACCACCATGTACGGTCATGTACCGCAATGTACAGTCATGCACCACCATGTACGGTCATGTACCGCAATGTACAGTCATGTACCGCCATGTACGGTCATACACCGCCATGTACCGTCGTGTACCGCAATGTACCGTCATGTACAGTCATGTACCACCATGTACGGTCATGTACCGCAATGTACAGTCATGCACCACCATGTACGGTCATGTACCGCAATGTACAGTCATGTACCGCCATGTACGGTCATACACCGCCATGTTCCGTCGTGTACCGCAATGTACCGTCTTGTACAGTCATGTATCACCATGTACGGTCATGTACCGCAATGTACAGTCATGCACCACCATGTACGGTCATGTACCGCCATGTACCGTCTTGTACCGCCAATTACCATCATGTACCGCCATGTACCATCGTGTACCGCCATGTACCGTCGTGTACCGCCATGTACCGTCGTGTACCGCCATGTACCATCGTTTACCGCCATGTACCGTCATGTACCGCCAATTACCATCATGTACCGCCATGTACCATCGTGTACCGCCATGTACCGTCATATACCGTCGTGTACCGCCATGTACCGCCATGTACCGTCGTGTACCGCCAATTACCATCATGTACCGCCATGTACCATCGTGTACCGCCATGTACCGTCGTGTACCGCCATGTACCGTCGTGTACTGCCATGTACCGCCATGTACCGTCGTGTACTGCCATGTACCGCCATGTACCGTCGTGTACCGCAATGTTCCGTCGTATACCGCAATGTACCGTCGTGTACCGCCATGTACCGTCGTGTACCGCCATGTACCGTCGTGTACCGCCATGTACCGTCATGTACCGTCGTGTACCGTCGTGTACCGCCATGTACCGTCGTGTACCGCCATGTACCGTCGTGTACCGCTAACCTACCAATAGCCATCAAGTTGACCCAAGTTTCCCAAGAGCTTGAAAAAACCATTGAAAGCATTTCAATCCCTTGTACTCTGGGAGATGAAACTAACTCTCTCTCTCTCTCTCTCTCTCTCTCTCTCTCTCTCTCTCTCTCTCTCCGTGTACATAATGTAGAAATGAGTGAGAGAGAGAGAGAAAGAGCACTCGTGAAAGTGCTCACACACACTAATACACATCTTCAAGGTGAAGGTCAGGTAGCAACCTCCTTCAAGGTGAAGGTCAGGTAGCAACCTCCTTCAAGGTGAAGGTCAGGTAGCAACCTCCTTCAAGGTGAAGGTCAGGTAGCAACCTCCTTCAAGGTGAAGGTCAGGTAGCAACCTCCTTCAAGGTGAAGGTCAGGTAGCAACCTCCTTCAAGGTGAAGGTCAGGTAGCAACCTCCTTCAAGGTGAAGGTCAGGTAGCAACCTCCTTCAAGGTGAAGGTCAGGTAGCAACCTCCTTCAAGGTGAAGGTCAGGTAGCAACCTCCTTCAAGGTGAAGGTCAGGTAGCAACCTCCTTCAAGGTGAAGGTCAGGTAGCAACCTCCTTCAAGGTGAAGGTCAGGTAGCAACCTCCTTCAAGGTGAAGGTCAGGTAGCAACCTCCTTCAAGGTGAAGGTCAGGTAGCAACCTCCTTCAAGGTGAAGGTCAGGTAGCAACCTCCTTCAAGGTGAAGGTCAGGTAGCAACCTCTCAGGTGAGGAACTCTCAAGGTGTAGGTCAGGTAGCGACCTCCTTCAAGGTGAAGGTCAGGTAGCGACCTCCTTCAAGGTGAAGGTCAGGTAGCGACCTCCTTCAAGGTGAAGGTCAGGTAGCAACCTCCTTCAAGGTGAAGGTCAGGTAGCAACCTCCTTCAAGGTGAAGGTCAGGTAGCAACCTCCTTCAAGGTGAAGGTCAGGTAGCAACCTCCTTCAAGGTGAAGGTCAGGTAGCAACCTCCTTCAAGGTGAAGGTCAGGTAGCAACCTCCTTCAAGGTGAAGGTCAGGTAGCAACCTCCTTCAAGGTGAAGGTCAGGTAGCAACCTCCTTCAAGGTGAAGGTCAGGTAGCAACCTCCTTCAAGGTGAAGGTCAGGTAGCAACCTCCTTCAAGGTGAAGGTCAGGTAGCAACCTCCTTCAAGGTGAAGGTCAGGTAGCAACCTCCTTCAAGGTGAAGGTCAGGTAGCAACCTCCTTCAAGGTGAAGGTCAGGTAGCAACCTCCTTCAAGGTGAAGGTCAGGTAGCAACCTCCTTCAAGGTGAAGGTCAGGTAGCAACCTCCTTCAAGGTGAAGGTCAGGTAGCAACCTCCTTCAAGGTGAAGGTCAGGTAGCAACCTCCTTCAAGGTGAAAGGTAGCAACCTCCTTCAAGGTGAAGGTCAACCTCCTTCAAGGTGAAGGTCAGGTAGCAACCTCCTTCAAGGTGAAGGTCAGGTCCTTCAAGGTGAAGGTCAGGTAGCAACCTCCTTCAAGGTGAAGGTCAGGTAGCAACCTCCTTCAAGGTGAAGGTCAGGTAGCAACCTCCTTCAAGGTGAAGGTCAGGTAGCAACTTTCTTCAAGGTGAAGGTCAGGTAGCAACCTCCTTCAAGGTGAAGGTCAGGTAGCAACCTCCTTCAAGGTGAAGGTCAGGTAGCAACCTCCTTCAAGGTGAAGGTCAGGTAGCAACCTCCTTCAAGGTGAAGGTCAGGTAGCAACCTCCTTCAAGGTGAAGGTCAGGTAGCAACCTCCTTCAAGCTGAAGGTCAGGTAGCAACCTCCTTCAAGCTGAAGGTCAGGTAGCAACCTCCTTCAAGGTGAAGGTCAGGTAGCAACCTCCTTCAAGGTGAAGGTCAGGTAGCAACCTCCTTCAAGGTGAAGGTCAGGTAGCAACCTCCTTCAAGGTGAAGGTCAGGTAGCAACCTCCTTCAAGGTGAAGGTCAGGTAGCAACCTCCTTCAAGGTGAAGGTCAGGTAGCAACCTCCTTCAAGGTGAAGGTCAGGTAGCAACCTCCTTCAAGGTGAAGGTCAGGTAGCAACCTCCTTCAAGGTGAAGGTCAGGTAGCAACCTCCTTCAAGGTGAAGGTCAGGTAGCAACCTCCTTCAAGGTGAAGGTCAGGTAGCAACCTCCTTCAAGGTGAAGGTCAGGTAGCAACTTCAAGGTCCAGGTAGCAACCTCCAAGGGTGAAGGTCAGGTAGCAACTTTCTTCAAGGTGAAGGTCAGGTAGCAACCTCCTTCAAGGTGAAGGTCAGGTAGCAACTTTCTTCAAGGTGAAGGTCAGGTAGCAACCTCCTTCAAGGTGAAGGTCAGGTAGCAACTTTCTTCAAGGTGAAGGTCAGGTAGCAACCTCCTTCAAGGTGAAGGTCAGGTAGCAACCTCCTTTAAGGTGAAGGTCAGGTAGCAACCTCCTTCTAGGTGAAGGTCAGGTAGCAACCTCCTTCAGGGTGAAGGTCAGGTACCAACCTCCTTCAAGGTGAAGGTCAAATAGCAACCTCCTTCAAGGTGAAGGTCAGGTAGCAACCTCCTTTAAGGTGAAGGTCAGGTAGCAACCTCCTTCAGGGTGAAGGTCAGGTAGCAACCTCCTTCAGGGTGAAGGTACCAACCTCCTTCAGGTAGCGACCTCCTTCAAGGTGAAGGTCAGGTAGCGACCTCCTTCAAGGTGAAGGTCAGGTAGCGACCTCCTTCAAGGTGAAGGTCAGGTAGCGACCTCCTTCAAGGTGAAGGTCAGGTAGCGACCTCCTTCAAGGTGAAGGTCAGGTAGCGACCTCCTTCAAGGTGAAGGTCAGGTAGCAACCTCCTTCAAGGTGATGTAGCAACCTCCTTCAGGTAGTAACCTCCTTCAAGGTGAAGGTCAGGTAGCAACCTCCTTCAAGGTGAAGGTCAGGTAGCAACCTCCTTCAAGGTGATGGTCAGGTAGTAACCTCCTTCAAGGTGAAGGTCAGGTAGCAACCTCCTTTAAGGTGAAGGTCAGGTAGCAACCTCCTCCTAGGTGAAGGTCAGGTAGCAACCTCCTTCAAGCTGAAGGTCAGGTAGCAGCCTCCTTTAAGGTGAAGGTCAGGTAGCAACCTCCTCCTAGGTGAAGGTCAGGTAGCAACCTCCTTCAAGGTGAAGGTCAGGTAGCAACCTCCTTCAAGGTGAAGGTCAGGTAGCAACCTCCTTCAAGGTGAAGGTCAGGTAGCAACCTCCTTCAGGGTGAAGGTCAGGTAGCAACCTCCTTCAAGGTGAAGGTCAGGTAGCAACCTCCTTCAAGGTGAAGGTCAGGTAGCAACCTCCTTCAGGGTGAAGGTCAGGTAGCAACTTTCTTCAAGGTGAAGGTCAGGTAGCAACCTCCTTCAAGGTGAAGGTCAGGTAGCAACCTCCTTCAGGGTGAAGGTCAGGTAGCAACCTCCTTCAAGGTGAAGGTCAGGTAGCAACCTCCTTCAAGGTGAAGGTCAGGTAGCAACCTCCTTCAAGGTGAAGGTCAGGTAGCAACCTCCTTCAAGGTGAAGGTCAGGTAGCAACCTCCTTCAAGGTGAAGGTCAGGTAGCAACCTCCTTCAAGGTGAAGGTCAGGTAGCAACTTTCTTCAAGGTGAAGGTCAGATAGCAACCTCCTTCAAGGTGAAGGTCAGGTAGCAACCTCCTTCAAGGTGAAGGTCAGGTAGCAACTTTCTTCAAGGTGAAGGTCAGGTAGCAACCTCCTTCAAGGTGAAGGTCAGGTAGCAACTTTCTTCAAGGTGAAGGTCAGGTAGCAACTTTCTTCAAGGTGAAGGTCAGGTAGCAACTTTCTTCAAGGTGAAGGTCAGGTAGCAACTTTCTTCAAGGTGAAGGTCAGGTAGCAACTTTCTTCAAGGTGAAGGTCAGGTAGCAACCTCCTTCAAGGTGAAGGTCAGGTAGCAACCTCCTTCAAGGTGAAGGTCAGGTAGCAACTTTCTTCAAGGTGAAGGTCAGGTAGCAACCTCCTTCAAGGTGAAGGTCAGGTAGCAACTTTCTTCAAGGTGAAGGTCAGGTAGCAACTTTCTTCAAGGTGAAGGTCAGGTAGCAACCTCCTTCAAGGTGAAGGTCAGGTAGCAACCTCCTTCAAGGTGAAGGTCAGGTAGCAACCTCCTTCAAGGTGAAGGTCAGGTAGCAACCTCCTTCAGGGTGAAGGTCAGGTAGCAACCTCCTTCAAGGTGAAGGTCAGGTAGCAACCTCCTTCAAGGTGAAGGTCAGGTAGCAACCTCCTTCAAGGTGAAGGTCAGGTAGCAACCTCCTTCAAGGTGAAGGTCAGGTAGCAACTTTCTTCAAGGTGAAGGTCAGGTAGCAACCTCCTTCAAGGTGAAGGTCAGGTAGCAACCTCCTTCAAGGTGAAGGTCAGGTAGCAACCTCCTTCAAGGTGAAGGTCAGGTAGCAACCTCCTTCAAGGTGAAGGTCAGGTAGCAACCTCCTTCAAGGTGAAGGTCAGGTAGCAACCTCCTTCAAGGTGAAGGTCAGGTAGCAACCTCCTTCAAGGTGAAGGTCAGGTAGCAACCTCCTTCAAGGTGAAGGTCAGGTAGGAACTTTCTTCAAGGTGAAGGTCAGGTAGCAACTTCAAGGATTAACTTCCAAATCCCCGGTAGAGTTGCGAATGCTGACAGCTACAAACTCGCCTTGAAACAGGTCTGACACCTACAAACTAGCCTTGAAACAGCTCTGACAGCTACAAACTAGCCTTGAAACAGCTCTGACAGCTACAAACTAGCCTTGAAACAGCTCTGACAGCTACAAACTAGCTTTGAAACAGCTCTGACAGCTACAACCTAGTCTTGCAACAGCTCTGACAGCTACAAACTAGTCTTGCAACAGCTCTGACAGCTACAAACTAGTCTTGCAACAGCTCTGACAGCTACAAACTAGCCTTGAAACAGCTCTGACAGCTACAAACTAGCCTTGAAACAGCTCTGACAGGTACAAACTAGCCTTGAAACAGGTCTGACACCTACAAACTTGCCTTGAAACGGGTCTGACAGCTACAAACTAGCCTTGAAACGGGTCTGACAGCTAAAAACTAGCCTTGAAACAGCTCTGACAGCTACAAACTAGCCTTGAAACAGCTGTGACAGCGACAAACTAGCCTTGAAACAGGTCTGACAACTACAAACTTGCCTTGAAACAGCTCTGACAGCTACAAACTAGCCTTGAAACAGCTCTGACAGCTACAAACTAGCCTTGAAACAGCTCTGACAGCTACAAACTAGTCTTGCAACAGCTCTGACAGCTACAAACTAGCCTTGAAACAGCTCTGACAGCTACAAACTAGCCTTGAAACAGCTCTGACAGCTACAAACTAGCTTTGAAACAGCCCTGACAGCTACAAACTCGCTTTGAAACTGATCTGACAGCTACAAATTAGCCTTGAAACAGCTCTGACAGCTACAAATTAGCCTTGAAACAGCTGTGACAGCTGCGGTAGGTCTACTGTGATTGACTGTCACTCATGACAGTGACTGGGGTCGAGTAGTTCCACTCATCACAGTGATTGAGGAATGGTAGTCCCACTCATCACAGTGACTGAGGAATGGTAGTCCCACTCATCACAGTGACTGAGGACTGGTAGTCCCACTCATCACAGTGACTGAGGAATGGTAGTCCCACTCATCACAGTGACTGAGGACTGGTAGTCCCACTCATCACAGTGACTGAGGAGTGGTAGTCCCACTCATCACAGTGACTGAGGAATGGTAGTCCCACTCATCACAGTGACTGAGGACTGGTAGTCCCACTCATCACAGTGACTGGGGACTGGTAGTCCCACTCATCACAGTGACTGAGGACTGGTAGTCCCACTCATCACAGTGACTGAGGAATGGTAGTCCCACTCATCACAGTGACTGAGGAATGGTAGTCCCACTCATCACAGTGACTGAGGAATGGTAGTCCCACTCATCACAGTGACTGAGGAATGGTAGTCCCACTCATCACAGTGACTGGGGACTGGTAGTCCCACTCATCACAGTGACTGAGGAATGGTAGTCCCACTCATCACAGTGACTGAGGACTGGTAGTCCCACTCATCACAGTGACTGGGGACTGGTAGCCCCACTTATCACAGTGACTGGGGACTGGTAGTCCCACTCATCACAGTGACTGGGGACTGGTAGTCCCACTCATCACAGTGACTGGGGACTGGTAGTCCCACTCATCACAGTGACTGGGGACTGGTAGCCCCACTCATCACAGTGACTGGGGACTGGTAGTCCCACTCATCACAGTGACTGGGGACTGGTAGTCCCACTCATCACAGTGACTGGGGACTGGTAGTCCCACTCATCACAGTGACTGGGGACTGGTAGTCCCACTCATCACAGTGACTGGGGACTGGTAGTCCCACTCATCACAGTGACTGGGGACTGGTAGTCCCACTCATCACAGTGACTGGGGACTGGTAGTCCCACTCATCACAGTGACTGGGGACTGGTAGTCCCACTCATCACAGTGACTGGGGACTGGTAGCCCCACTCATCACAGTGACTGGGGACTGGTAGTCCCACTCATCACAGTGACTGGGGACTGGTAGTCCCACTCATCACAGTGACTGGGGACTGGTAGTCCCACTCATCACAGTGACTTGGGACTGGTAGTCCCACTCATCACAGTGACTGGCGACTGGTAGTCCCACTCATCACAGTGACTGGGGACTGGTAGCCCCACTCATCACAGTGACTGAGGACTGGTAGTCCCACTCATCACAGTGACTGGGGACTGGTAGTCCCACTCATCACAGTGACTGGGGACTGGTAGTCCCACTCATCACAGTGACTGAGGACTGGTAGTCCCACTCATCACAGTGACTGGGGACTGGTAGTCCCACTCATCACAGTGACTGGGGACTGGTAGTCCCACTCATCACAGTGACTGGGGACTGGTAGTCCCACTCATCACAGTGACTGAGGACTGGTAGTCCCACTCATCACAGTGACTGAGGACTGGTAGTCCCACTCATCACAGTGACTGAGGAATGGTAGTCCCACTCATCACAGTGACTGAGGACTGGTAGTCCCACTCATCACAGTGACTGAGGACTGGTAGTCCCACTCATCACAGTGACTGGGGACTGGTAGTCCCACTCATCACAGTGACTGAGGACTGGTAGTCCCACTCATCACAGTGACTGAGGACTGGTAGTCCCACTCATCACAGTGACTGAGGATTGGTAGTCCCACTCATCACAGTGACTGAGGACTGGTAGTCCCACTCATCACAGTGACTGAGGACTGGTAGTCCCACTCATCACAGTGACTGAGGACTGGTAGTCCCACTCATCACAGTGACTGGGGACTGGTAGTCCCACTCATCACAGTGACTGAGGACTGGTAGTCCCAATCATCACAGTGACTGGGGACTGGTAGTCCCACTCATCACAGTGACTGAGGATTGGTAGTCCCACTCATCACAGTGACTGAGGACTGGTAGTCCCACTCATCACAGTGACTGAGGACTGGTAGTCCCACTCATGACAGTGACTGAGGACTGGTAGTCCCACTCATCACAGTGACTG
This sequence comes from Cherax quadricarinatus, assembly GCF_038502225.1. Classification (NCBI taxonomy): domain Eukaryota; kingdom Metazoa; phylum Arthropoda; class Malacostraca; order Decapoda; family Parastacidae; genus Cherax; species Cherax quadricarinatus. The sequence goes on from NW_027196226.1 coordinate 36,191, forward strand.
AGGACTGGTAGTCCCACTCATCACAGTGACTGAGGACTGGTAGTCCCACTCATCACAGTGACTGGGGACTGGTAGTCCCACTCATCACAGTGACTGGGGACTGGTAGTCCCACTCATCACAGTGACTGAGGACTGGTAGTCCCACTCATCACAGTGACTGAGGACTGGTAGTCCCACTCATCACAGTGACTGAGGACTGGTAGTCCCACTCATCACAGTGACTGAGGACTGGTAGTCCCACTCATCACAGTGACTGGGGACTGGTAGTCCCACTCATCACAGTGACTGGGGACTGGTAGTCCCACTCATCACAGTGACTGAGGACTGGTAGTCCCACTCATCACAGTGACTGAGGACTGGTAGTCCCACTCATCACAGTGACTGAGGACTGGTAGTCCCACTCATCACAGTGACTGAGGACTGGTAGTCCCACTCATCACAGTGACTGGGGACTGGTAGTCCCACTCATCACAGTGACTGGGGACTGGTAGTCCCACTCATCACAGTGACTGAGGACTGGTAGTCCCACTCATCACAGTGACTGAGGATTGGTAGTCCCACTCATGACAGTGACTGAGGACTGGTAGTCCCACTCATCACAGTGACTGGGGACTGGTAGTCCCACTCATCACAGTGACTGACTGGTAGTCCCACTCATCACAGTGACTGAGGAATGGTAGTCCCACTCATCACAGTGACTGAGGACTGGTAGTCCCACTCATCACAGTGACTGGGGACTGGTAGTCCCACTCATCACAGTGACTGAGGACTGGTAGTCCCACTCATCACAGTGACTGAGGACTGGTAGTCCCACTCATCACACTGGTAGTCCCACTCATCACAGTGACTGGGGACTGGTAGTCCCACTCATGACAGTGACTGAGGACTGGTAGTCCCACTCATCACAGTGACTGGGGACTGGTAGTCCCACTCATCACAGTGACTGAGGACTGGTAGTCCCACTCATCACAGTGACTGAGGACTGGTAGTCCCACTCATCACAGTGACTTGGGACTGGTAGTCCCACTCATCACAGTGACTGGGGACTGGTAGTCCCACTCATCACAGTGACTGGGGACTGGTAGTCCCACTCATCACAGTGACTGGGGACTGGTAGTCCCACTCATCACAGTGACTGAGGACTGGTAGTCCCACTCATCACAGTGACTGAGGACTGGTAGTCCCACTCATCACAGTGACTGAGGAATGGTAGTCCCACTCATCACAGTGACTGGGGACTGGTGACAGTGACTGAGGACTGGTAGTCCCACTCATCACAGTGACTGAGGACTGGTAGTCCCACTCATCACAGTGACTGAGGACTGGTAGTCCCACTCATCACAGTGACTGGGGACTGGTAGTCCCACTCATCACAGTGACTGAGGACTGGTGACAGTGACTGAGGACTGGTAGTCCCACTCATCACACACTGGTAGTCCCACTCATCACAGTGACTGAGGACTGGTAGTCCCACTCATCACAGACTGAGGACTGGTAGTCCCACTCATCACAGTGACTGAGGACTGGCAGTCCCACTCATCACAGTGACTGAGGACTGGTAGTCCCACTCATCACAGTGACTGAGGACTGGTAGTCCCACTCATCACAGTGACTGAGGACTGGTAGTCCCACTCATCACAGTGACTGAGGACTGGTAGTCCCACTCATCACAGTGACTGAGGACTGGTAGTCCCACCCATCACAGTGACTGAGGACTGGTAGTCCCACTCATCACAGTGACTGAGGACTGGTAGTCCCACTCATCACAGTGACTGAGGACTGGTAGTCCCACTCATCACAGTGACTGAGGACTGGTAGTCCCACTCATCACAGTGACTGGGGACTGGTAGTCCCACTCATCACAGTGACTGAGGACTGGTAGTCCCACTCATCACAGTGACTGAGGACTGGTAGTCCCACTCATCACAGTGACTGAGGACTGGTAGTCCCACTCATCACAGTGACTGAGGACTGGTAGTCCCACTCATCACAGTGACTGGGGACTGGTAGTCCCACTCATCACAGTGACTGAGGACTGGTAGTCCCACTCATCACAGTGACTGAGGACTGGTAGTCCCACTCATCACAGTGACTGAGGACTGGTAGTCCCACTCATCACAGTGACTGAGGACTGGTAGTCCCACTCATCACAGTGACTGAGGACTGGTAGTCCCACTCATCACAGTGACTGAGGACTGGTAGTCCCACTCATCACAGTGACTGAGGACTGGTAGTCCCACTCATCACAGTGACTGAGGACTGGTAGTCCCACTCATCACAGTGACTGAGGACTGGTAGTCCCACTCATCACAGTGACTGAGGACTGGTAGTCCCACTCATCACAGTGACTGAGGACTGGTAGTCCCACTCATCACAGTGACTGGGGACTGGTAGTCCCACTCATCACAGTGACTGAGGACTGGTAGTCCCACTCATCACAGTGACTGGGGACTGGTAGTCCCACTCATCACAGTGACTGAGGACTGGTAGTCCCACTCATCACAGTGACTGAGGACTGGTAGTCCCACTCATCACAGTGACTGAGGACTGGTAGTCCCACTCATCACAGTGACTGAGGACTGGTAGTCCCACTCATCACAGTGACTGAGGACTGGTAGTCCCACTCATCACAGTGACTGGGGACTGGTAGCCCCACTCATCACAGTGACTGAGGACTGGTAGCCCCACTCATCACAGTGACTGAGGACTGGTAGTCCCACTCATCACAGTGACTGAGGACTGGTAGTCCCACTCATCACAGTGACTGAGGACTGGTAGTCCCACTCATCACAGTGACTGAGGACTGGTAGTCCCACTCATCACAGTGACTGAGGACTGGTAGTCCCACTCATCACAGTGACTGAGGACTGGTAGTCCCACTCATCACAGTGACTGAGGACTGGTAGTCCCACTCATCACAGTGACTGGGGACTGGTAGTAACTCATGGCAAACTCTGCAATTTGCAATTATAGCAGAGTTAGGATAGTTAGTGTTGTTTAAGGGAGAAGCTTGCAACCAATCACCTGCCTCAATCATCCCGTCATTCTAATCAATAATACTCCAATCATCCAGCATCCTAATCAGAGATTTATTCAATCTTTTACATATATATATATATATATATATATATATATATATATATATATATATATATATATATATATATATATATATATATATATATATATATATATATATATATATATACACACAACAAACATTACTGTGGTGGAATTTCCCATTGTCAGTAATCAAAAGAAAATACTTGGGTAATTTTTTTTCCCTTCAAAAATGCCGCAGAATTGTTGCAGCGCTTCCAGCAGTATCTTTCATCTTGCAGTAACTGCTGCCGTTGCTTCTGCAATCTTTCGCTTCCCTCCCTGTCTCTTCTCTCTCCCGTATCATCTGTCATTTTTCCTGATAGATCTGCTGCGTGTTTCTTCATGTTGTCAAAGAGTGTCATCCTGGTCACCCTCGGTGTTGCTGTTGTTGTGGTTCCTGTTGTTAATGTTGTTGTTGTTGTAACTTAGTGTTACATACAGTGTACTTGTTCTAACTTATTGTTACATACAGTGTACTTGTTGTAACTTAGTGTTACATACAGTGTACTTGTTGTAACTTATTGTTACATACAGTGTACTTGTTCTAACTTAGTGTTACATACAATGTACTTGTTGTAACTTAGTGTTACATACAGTGTACTTGTTGTAACTTAGTGTTACATATAGTGTACTTGTTCTAACTTAATGTTACATACAGTGTACTTGTAACTTAGTGTTACATACAGTGTACTTGTTCTAACTTAATGTTACATACAGTGTACTTGTTGTAACTTAGTGTTACATACAGTGTACTTGTTCTAACTTTAATGTTACATACAGTGTACTTGTTGTAACTTAGTGTTACATACAGTGTACTTGTTGTAACTTAGTGTTACATACAGTGTACTTGTTGTAACTTAGTGTTACATACAGTGTACTTGTTCTAACTTGTTGTTACATACAGTGTACTTGTTCTAACTTAGTGTTACATACAGTGTACTTGTTCTAACTTGTTGTTACATACAGTGTATTTGTTGTAACTTAGTGTTACATACAGTGTACTTGTTGTAACTTAGTGTTACATACAGTGTACTTGTTCTAACTTAGTGTTACATACAGTGTACTTGTTCTAACTTAGTGTTACATACAGTGTACTTGTTGTAACTTAGTGTTACATACAGTGTACTTGTTGGAACTTAGTGTTACATACAGTGTACTTGTTGTAACTTAGTGTTACATACAGTGTACTTGTTGGAACTTAGTGTTACATACAGTGTACTTGTTGTAACTTAGTGTTACATACAGTGTACTTGTTGTAACTTAGTGTTACATACAGTGTACTTGTTGTAACTTAGTGTTACATACAGTGTACTTGTTGTAACTTAGTGTTACATACAGTGTACTTGTTGTAACTTAGTGTTACATACAGTGTACTTGTAACTTAGTGTTACATACAGTGTACTTGTTGGAACTTAATGTTACATACAGTGTACTTGTTGTAACTTAGTGTTACATACAGTGTACTTGTTGTAACTTAGTGTTACATACAGTGTACTTGTTGTAACTTTAATGTTACATACAGTGTACTTGTTGTAACTTAGTGTTACATACAGTGTACTTGTTCTAACTTTAATGTTACATACAGTGTACTTGTTGTAACTTAGTGTTACATACAGTGTACTTGTTGTAACTTAGTGTTACATACAGTGTACTTGTTCTAACTTAATGTTACATACAGTGTACTTGTTGTAACTTAGTGTTACATACAGTGTACTTGTTGTAACTTAGTGTTACATACAGTGTATTTGTAACAGTGTTACGTACAGTCGTTTTTTCGTTGTTACAGTATTTATTGCCTTTGCAAAGTTTTGGCATGTCTTAGCTTGTTTGATGTGTGTGTGTGTGTGTGTGTGTGTGTGTGTGTGTAGAGGGTGGATGAAGTGAAGGACGGTTGTGTGTGTGTAGAGGGTGGATGAAGTGAAGGGACGGTTGTGTGTGTGTAGAGGGTGGATGAAGTGAGGGGACGGTTGTGTGTGTGTGTAGAGGGTGGATGAAGTGAAGGGACGGTTGTGTGTGTGTAGAGGGTGGATGAAGTGAAGGGACGGTTGTGTGTGTGTAGAGGGTGGATGAAGTGAAGGGACGGTTGTGTGTGTGTAGAGGGTGGATGAAGTGAAGGGACGGTTGTGTGTGTGTGTAGAGGGTGGATGAAGTGAAGGGACGGTTGTGTGTGTGTAGAGGGTGGATGAAGTGAGGGGACGGTTGTGTGTGTGTGTAGAGGGTGGATGAAGTGAAGGGACGGTTGTGTGTGTGTGTAGAGGGTGGATGAAGTGAAGGGACGGTTGTGTGTGTGTAGAGGGTGGATGAAGTGAAGGGACGGTTGTGTGTGTGTAGAGGGTGGATGAAGTGAAGGGACGGTTGTGTGTGTGTAGAGGGTGGATGAAGTGAAGGGACGGTTGTGTGTGTGTGTAGAGGGTGGATGAAGTGAAGGGACGGTTGTGTGTGTGTAGAGGGTGGATGAAGTGAAGGGACGGTGTGTGTGTGTGTAGAGGGTTGTTGAAGTGAAGGGACGGTTGTGTGTGTGTAGAGGGTGGATGAAGTGAAGGGACGGTTGTGTGTGTGTAGAGGGATATATATATATATATATATATATATATATATATATATATATATATATATATATATATATATATATATATACGCAAGGAATTCGCAAGAGCAGGCGAAATATACACAAACACTGATCTCTGGCTGAAGGAGACTCGAACCTACGAACCTTGGAACAAGGTACGCAGTGCTTTACCAATCTACCCACACTGGACAATACCTTGGAGTCCAGCTTGCGCTAGACTTTGATCCAAGGCAGCCAGCTTTCAGGGAGAAGGTTTACAGCTTTTTATCTCATCGATAATGGATATATATATACATGCGTACCTTATTCCAAGGTTCGTAGGTTCGAGTCTCCTTCAGCCAGAGATCAGTGTTTGTGTATATTTCGCCTGCTCTTGTTATATATATATATATATATATATATATATATATATATATATATATATATATATATATATATATATATATATATATATATATATATATATATATATATATATATATATATATATATATGTCGTGCCGAATAGGCAGAACTTGCGATCTTGGCTTAAATAGCAACGCTCATCTTGCCATATAGGACAAGTGAAAATTTGTGTATGCAATAATTTCGCCAAAATCATTCTGAACCTAACGAAAAAAATATATTTCACTGTGTTTGTTTAGTATTAAATTATTGTAAACGTATTTAAAATATATTTAGTTGGGTTAGGCTAAAATAAATTGTTCTTGTTATAATAAGGTTAGGTAAGTTTTCTAAGATTCTTTTGGTGCAAAATTAAATTTTTTTACATTAACATTAATGAAAAAATATATCTTTAAACGTATAAGAGAAAATTTTAGAAAGCACTTAATTTTAAATGAGTTCTTGCTAATTGACCAGTTTTACATATTCGGCACGACATAGAGAACCTTCACGGCGCGCATAACGGAGATAAAACACCTCAATTACTGGGAGCGCTTGAGGTTCCTAAACCTGTATTCCCTGGAACGCAGGCGGGAGAGATACATGATTATATACACCTGGAAAATCCTAGAGGGACTAGTACCGAACTTGCACACGAAAATCACTCACTACGAAAGCAAAAGACTTGGCAGACGATGCAACATCCCCCCAATGAAAAGCAGGGGTGTCACTAGCACGTTAAGAGACCATACAATAAGTGTCAGGGGCCCGAGACTGTTCAACTGCCTCCCAGCATACATAAGGGGGATTACCAACAGACCCCTGGCAGTCTTCAAGCTGGCACTGGACAAGCACCTAAAGTCGGTTCCTGACCAGCCGGGCTGTGGCTCGTACGTTGGTTTGCGTGCAGCCAGCAGCAACAGCCTGGTTGATCAGGCTCTGATCCACCAGGAGGCCTGGTCACAGACCGGGCCGCGGGGGCGTTGACCCCCGGAACTCTCTCCAGGTAAACTCCAGGTAAACTCCAGGTATTCGTTTAAAGATATATTTTTTTTCATTTAAAAATTAATAATTTTATATGAAAAAAGTTTAGAAAACTTACTTAACCTTATTATAAGAAGCACAATTTAAATTTAACCTTATCCAACTAAATATATTTTAGATAAGTTTACAATAATTTAATAATAAACAAACACATTGAAATATTTTTTTTCGTTTGGTTCAGAATAATTTTTGCGAAATTATTGCATACACAAATTTTAGCTTGCCTTATTCGGCAAGAAGAGCGTTGCTATTTAAGGCAAAATCGCAAATTTTACCTATTCGGCACGACATATATATTGAGAAAGAGTGGAGAAGAGAGAAGAGTACAGGGAGTAGGAGAGGAAAGGAGAATAGAAGAGTGGAAAGTAGAGAAGAGAATGGAGTAGAGGAGAATAGAGTAGAAGAGAGTAGAGGAGGGGTTGAGTACTTAAAGGGGAGAGAGTGAGGAGAGCTGAGTTCAGTGGTACAGCTGCTCCATCTAGCTTTAAAGAAGATAGCTGAGTCCAAACCTGTACCAGGAACATGACGGAAGTAAATTTAGTGTACCTGTGTCATCCAGCACCTGTGTGTACAAGCAACATGACGAAAGTTATTGTACCTGTGTCATCCAGCACCTGTGTGTACCAGCAACATGACGAAAGTTAGTGTACCTGTGTCATCCAGCACCTGTGTGTACCAGCAACATGACGAAAGTTATTGTACCTGTGTCATCCAGCACCTGTGTGTACCAGCAACATGACGAAAGTTAGTGTACCTGTGTCATCCAGCACCTGTGTGTACCAGCAACATGACGGAAGTTAGTGTACCTGTGTCATCCAGCACCTGTGTGTACCAGCAACATGACGAAAGTTATTGTACCTGTGTCATCCAGCACCTGTGTGTACCAGCAACATGACGAAAGTTAGTGTACCTGTGTCATCCAGCACCTGTGTGTACAAGCAACATGACGAAAGTTATTGTACCTGTGTCATCCAGCACCTGTGTGTACCAGCAACATGACGAAAGTTAGTGTACCTGTGTCATCCAGCACCTGTGTGTACAAGGAACATGACGAAAGTTATTGTACCTGTGTCATCCAGCACCTGTGTGTACCAGCAACATGATGAAAGTTAGTGTACCTGTGTCATCCAGCACCTGTGTGTACCAGCAACATGATGAAAGTTAGTGTACCTGTGTCATCCAGTACCTGTGTGTACCAGCAACATGACGAAAGTTATTGTACCTGTGTCATCCAGCACCTGTGTGTACAAGCAACATAACGAAAGTTAGTGTACCTGTGTCATCCAGCACCTGTGTGTACAAGCAACATGACGGAAGTTATTGTACCTGTGTCATCCAGCACCTGTGTGTACCAGCAACATGACGGAAGTTATTGTACCTGTGTCATCCAGCACCTGTGTGTACCAGCAACATGACGGAAGTTATTGTACCTGTGTCATCCAGCACCTGTGTGTGCCAGCAACATGACGGAAGTTATTGTACCTGCGTCATCCAGTACCTGTGTGTACAAGCAACATGACGGAAGTTATTGTACCTGTGTCATCCAGTACCTGTGTGTACCAGCAACATGACGGAAGTTATTGTACCTGTGTCATCCAGCACCTGTGTGTACCAGCAACATGACGGAAGTTATTGTACCTGTGTCATCCAGCACCTGTGTGTACAAGCAACATGACGTAAGTTATTGTACCTGTGTCATCCAGCACCTGTGTGTACCAGCAACATGACGGTAGTTAGTGTACCTGTGTCATCCAGCACCTGTGTGTACCAGCAACATGACGGTAGTTAGTGTACCTGTGTCATCCAGCACCTGTGTGTACCAGCAACATGTCGGAAGTTAGTGTACCTGTGTCATCCAGCACCTGTGTGTACCAGCAACATGACGGAAGTTAGTGTACCTGTGTCATCCAGCACCTGTGTGTACCAGCAACATGACGGAAGTTAGTGTACCTGTGTCATCCAGGGAGAGACAAGGAACCCCATCTATTTTTATGAAGGGATTAGTAGACAGGCACTGTGTTGGAATGTACGGGGGAAGACAAGTGTGCCAGGAAGTAGACAGGTGTAGCAGCAAGAAATAAGGTGTAGCCGCAAGAAGACAGGTGTACCAGCAAGAAGACAGATGTAGCAGCAAGAAGACAGGTGCAGCAGCAAGAAGACAGGTGTAGCAGCAAGAAATACGGTGTAGCGGAAAGAAGACAGGTGTAGCAGCAAGAAGACAGGTGTAGCAGCAAGAAGATAGGTGTAGCAGCAAGAAGACAGATACACCAGCAAGAAGACAGGTGTACCAGCAAGAAGACAGATGTAGCAGCAAGAAGACAGGTGCAGCAGCAAGAAGACAGGTGCAGCAGCAAGAAGACAGGTGCAGCAGCAAGAAGACAGATGCACCAGCAAGAAGACAGGTGTACCAGCAAGAATACAGGTGTACCAGCAAGAAGACAGATGTGGCAGCAAGAAGACAGGTGCAGCAGCAAGAAGACAGGTGTAGCAGCAAGAAGACAGGTGTAGCAGCAAGAAGACAGGTGTACCAGCAAGAAGACAGGTGTACCAGCAAGAAGACAGGTGTACCAGCAAGAAGACAGGTGTACCAGCAAGAAGACAGGTGTACCAGCAAGAAGACAGATGTAGCAGCAAGAAGACAGGTGCAGCAGCAAGAAGACAGGTGTAGCAGCAAGAAGACAGGTGTAGCAGCAAGAAGACAGGTGTAGCAGCAAGAAATAAGGTGCAGCGGCAAGAAGACAGGTGTAGCAGCAAGAAGACAGGTGTAGCAGCAAGAAGACAGATGTACCAGCAAGAAGACAGGTGTACCAGCAAGAAGACAGGTGTGCCAGCAAGAAGACAGATGTAGCAGCAAGAAGACAGGTGTACTAGTATAAAGACAAGTACTGTGTACTAGTATAAAGACAGGTGTAGCAGCAAGAAGACAGGTGTAGCAGCAGGAAGACAGGTGTAGCAGCAAGAAGACAGGTGTACCAGTATGAAGATAGGTGTACCAGCAAGAAGACAGGTGTAGCAGCAAGAAGACAGGTGTAGCAGCAAGACAGGTGTACTAGTATGAAGACAGGTGTAGCAGCAAGAAGGCAGGTGTAGCAGCAAGAAGACAGGTGTAGCAGTAAGAAGACAGGTGTAGCAGCAAGAAGACATGTGTAGCAGCAAGAAGACAGATGTAGCAGCAAGAAGACAGGTGTAGCAGCAAGAAGAGAGGTGTAGCAGTAAGAAGACAGGTGTAGCAGCAACAAGACAGGTGTACCAGCAAGAAGAGAGGTGTAGCAGCAAGAAGAGAGGTGTAGCAGCAAGAAGACAGGTGTAGCAGTAAGAAGACAGGTGTAGCAGCAAGAAGACAGGTGTAGCAGTAAGAAGACAGGTGTAGCAGCAACAAGACAGGTGTACCAGCAAGAAGAGAGGTGTAGCAGCAAGAAGAGAGGTGTAGCAGCAAGAAGAGAGGTGTAGCAGCAAGAAGACAGGTGTAGCAGCAAGAAGAGAGGTGTAGCAGCAAGAAGACAGGTGTACTAGTATAAAGACAGGTGTACTAGTATAAAGACAGGTGTAGCAGCAAGAAGACAGGTGTAGCAGCAAGAAGACAGGTGTAGCAGCAAGAAGACAGGTGTAGCAACAAGAAGACAGGTGTAGCAGCAAGAAGACAGGTGTACTAGTATAAAGACAGGTGTAGCAGCAAGAAGACAGGTGTACTAGTATAAAGACAGGTGTAGCAGCAAGAAGACAGGTGTAGCAGCAAGAAGTCAGGTTTACCAGCAAGAAGACAGGTGTACCAGTATGAAGACAGGTGTAGCAGTATGAAGACAGGTGTAGCAGCAAGAAGACAGGTGTAGCAGCAAGAAGACAGGTGTACCAGCAAGACAGGTGTACCAGTATGAAGATAGGTGTACCAGCAAGAAGACAGGTGTACCAGCAAGAAGACAGGTGTACCAGTATGAGGATAGGTGTACCAACAAGAAGACAGGTGTAGAAATCAACACCTGTTTTAGCAACAACATGCATAGAGAGAGAGAGAGAGAGAGAGAGAGAATCAATAAGAAGGTGAGAGAGTCACCAGGGTCTTACTGAGGGACCCTCTCAGTCTTTAATTAGGAATGGTCCAATTGGTCTAGCTGCGTGTGGTCTTTAATGGAGCCTCTTCCCCCCTCTCTTCTCCCCTCTCTGCCCTCTCCTTCTGCATGTACCCTTCTCTCTCTCTCTCTCTCTCTCTCTCTCTCTCTCTCTCTCTCTCACTCTCTCACTCTCTCTCTTCTTACCTTAGGAATATAAAACTCTCTTGACGTAATATTTTGTGACGTCATTTCTGACGTAATATTGTATCCTAATGTATGACGTAAGGTTTTGATGTAGTGTTTTGACGTAATGCGTGACGTAATATGTGATGTAATGTAGTGACGTAGTTTTGTTACTTTTCAATATTTTTTTCTGCGTTATATTATCGTTAAGAAACAAAAACATCAGCCTGTACAATGGTGCCATGGCTGGGTTGGTAGCACATTCACCTCACACACTGAGGTCCGTGGTTCGATCTCCGGTACTGTTGGAAACATTAGGGCGTGTTGACTTAAGACTCGTACTGTCCATGTTCACCTAGCAGTAAATAAGTACCTGGGTGTTAGTCACTTTACACCTGCTGTCACTGTTCGCCTAGCAGAAAAATAGGTACCTGGGTGTTAGTCGACTAGTGTGGGTCGCATCCTGGGGACAAAATTGACCTAATTTGCGGGAAATGCTCATCATAACAAGAAACCTTCTATATAGTATTACGTCATAGATGTCAGCTATGGTCTGTATAAGTTGTATCATGTACTTGTGGAAATAAACTTTATTATTATTATTATTATCATCATACTTCTGGTCATTGTTATGTCCACTCAGGGAAATTAATCAGACATACACGAAGACAGACGTACACATAGACGTTTAAAACTCAGGAGAGTCCTTGGGATGTTAGGAAGTATATCTTCAGCTGTTGAGTTATTAGGAAGTGGAACAGTCTGGAGAGTGAGGTAATGAAGGCAGGATCCGTACATAGCTTCAAGAAGAGGTATGATAAAGCTCATGTAGCAGGGAGAGATTGACCTAATAGCGACCTATGAAGAAGCAAGGCCAGGAGCTGTGAATCGACCCCTGCAGCCACAAATAGATGAGTATGTACAGACGTACGTACAAGGACGTACGTTCAAGGACTGACGTACACTTAAACATGCGTACAGGGACGTACGTACATGGACAGACGTACAGGAACAGACGTACACTCAGACGTATGTACAGGGACGGACATACGTACAGGGATAGACGTACAGGGACGTACGTACAGGGACAGACGTACAGGGACATACGTACATGGACAGACGTACATGGACAGACGTACAGGGGCGTACATACAAGGAGAGACGTACAGGGACGGACATGCGTATAGGGACATATGTACAGGGACGTACGTACAGGAACAGACGTACAGGGACAGACGTACAGGAACAGATGTACAGGGACAGACGTACAGGGACAGACGTACGTACAGAGACAGACGTACAGGGACGGACATACGTACAGGGGCGTACGTACAGGGACAGACGTGCACTGACGTACAGTGACAGACGTACACTGACGTACAGGGGCAGACGTACACTGACGTACAGTGACAGACGTACACTGACGTACAGGGACAGATGTACAGGGACAGACGTACACTGACGAACAGGGACAGACGTACAGTGACTGACGTACACTGACGTACAGGGGCAGACGTACACTGACGAACAGGGACAGACGTACACTGACGCATAGGAACAGACGTACACTGACGTACAGAGACAGACGTACACTGACGTACAGGATCAGACGTACAGAGACAGACGTACACTGACGTACAGAGACAGACGTACACTGACGTACAGAGACAGACGTACACTGACGTACAGAGACAGACGTACAGAGACAGACGTACACTGACGTACAGAGACAGACGTACACTGACGTACAGAGACAGACGTACACTGACGTACAGAGACAGACGTACAGAGACAGACGTACACTGACGTACAGAGACAGACGTACACTGACGTACAGAGACAGACGTACACTGACGTACAGAGACAGACGTACACTGACGTACAGAGACAGACGTACACTGACGTACAGAGACAGACGTACACTGACGTACAGAGACAGACGTACACTGACGTACAGACAGACGTACACTGACGTACATTATTGGTTAATCTCTAATTCTCTGCACTCTGAAGGAGGGAAGAACAGTGCCTGCACTCTGGAGGTGGGAAGTCCAGTGCCTGCACTCTGGAGGTGGGAAGTACAGTGCCTGCACTCTGGAGGTGGGCAGTACAGTGCCTACACTCTGGAGGTGGGCAGTACAGTGCCTGCACTCTGGAGGTGGGCAGTACAGTGTCTGCACTCTGGAGGTGGGCAGTACAGTGTCTGCACTCTGGAGGTGGGCAGTACAGTGTCTGCACTCTGGAGGTGGGGGTACAGTGCCTGCACTCTGGAGGTGGGCAGTACAGTGTCTGCACTCTGGAGGTGGGCAGTACAGTGTCTGCACTCTGGAGGTGGGCAGTACAGTGTCTGCACTCTGGAGGTGGGCAGTACAGTGCCTGCACTCTGGAGGTGGGCAGTACAGTGCCTGCACTCTGGAGGTGGGCAGTACAGTGCCTGCACTCTGGAGGTGGGCAGTACAGTGCCTGCACTCTGGAGGTGGGCAGTACAGTGCCTGCACTCTGGAGGTGGGAAGTACAGTGCCTGCACTCTGGAGGTGGGAAGTATAGTGCCTGCACTCTGGAGAAGGGAAGTACAGGGCCTGCACTCTGGAGGTGGGAAGTACAGTGCTGTGTCTGCACTCTGGAGGTGGGAAGTACAGTGCCTGCACTCTGTGGGAGGTGGGCAAGTACAGTGCTGTGTCTGCACTCTGGAGGTGGGAAGTACAGTGTCTGCACTCTGGAGGTGGGAAGTACAGTGTCTGCACTCTGGAGGTGGGCAGTACAGTGTCTGCACTCTGGAGGTGGGAAGTACAGTGTCTGCACTCTGGAGGTGGGAAGTACAGTGTCTGCACTCTGGAGGTGGGAAGTACAGTGTCTGCACTCTGGAGGTGGGAAGTGCTGTGTCTGCACTCTGGAGGTGGGAAGTACTGTGTCTGCACTCTGGAGGTGGGAGTGCCTGCACTCTGGAGGTGGGAAGTACAGTGCCTGCACTCTGGAGGTGGGAAGTGCAGTGTCTGCACTCTGGAGGTGGGAAGTACAGTGTCTGCACTCTGGAGGTGGGAAGTACAGTGTCTGCACTCTGGAGGTGGGAAGTGCAGTGCCTGCACTCTGGAGGTGGGCAGTACAGTGCCTACACTCTGGAGGTGGGCAGTACAGTGCCTGCACTCTGGAGGTGGGCAGTACAGTGTCTGCACTCTGGAGGTGGGCAGTACAGTGCCTGCACTCCGGAGGTGGGCAGTACAGTGCCTACACTCTGGAGGTGGGCAGTACAGTGCCTGCACTCTGGAGGTGGGCAGTACAGTGCCTGCACTCTGGAGGTGGGCAGTACAGTGCCTACACTCTGGAGGTGGGAAGTACAGTGCCTGCACTCTGGAGGTGGGAAGTACAGTGTCTGCACTCTGGAGGTGGGAAGTACAGTGTCTGCACTCTGGAGGTGGGAAGTACAGTGTCTGCACTCTGGAGGTGGGAAGTACAGTGTCTGCACTCTGGAGGTGGGAAGTACAGTGTCTGCACTCTGGAGGTGGGAAGTACAGTGTCTGCACTCTGGAGGTGGGAAGTACAGTGTCTGCACTCTGGAGGTGGGAAGTACAGTGTCTGCACTCTGGAGGTGGGAAGTACAGTGTCTGCACTCTGGAGGTGGGAAGTACAGTGTCTGCACTCTGGAGGTGGGAAGTACTGTGTCTGCACTCTGGAGGTGGGCAGTACAGTGCCTGCACTCTGGAGGTGGGCAGTACAGTGACTGCACTCTGGAGGTGGGCAGTACAGTGTCTGCACTCTGGAGGTGGGCAGTACAGTGACTGCACTCTGGAGGTGGGCAGTACAGTGCCTGCACTCTGGAGGTGGGCAGTACAGTGCCTGCACTCTGGAGGTGGGCAGAGCAGGGTCTGCACTCTGGAGGTGGGAAGTACAGTGTCTGCACTCTGGAGGTGGGCAGTACAGTGCCTGCACTCTGGAGGTGGGCAGTACAGTGTCTGCACTCTGGAGGTGGGCAGTACAGTGCCTGCACTCTGGAGGTGGGCAGTACAGTGCCTGCACTCTGGAGGTGGGCAGTACAGTGTCTGCACTCTGGAGGTGGGCAGTACAGTGTCTGCACTCTGGAGGTGGGCAGTACAGTGTCTGCACTCTGGAGGTGGGCAGTACAGTGTCTGCACTCTGGAGGTGGGCAGTACAGTGTCTGCACTCTGGAGGTGGGCAGTACAGTGTCTGCACTCTGGAGGTGGGCAGTACAGTGTCTGCACTCTGGAGGTGGGCAGTACAGTGTCTGCACTCTGGAGGTGGGCAGTACAGTGTCTGCACTCTGGAGGTGGGAAGTACAGTGCTGTGTCTGCACTCTGGAGGTGGGAAGTACAGTGTCTGCACTCTGGAGGTGGGTACAGTGCCTGCACTCTGGAGGTGGGCAGTACAGTGCCTGCACTCTGGAGGTGGGCAGTACAGTGTCTGCACTCTGGAGGTGGGCAGTACAGTGCCTGCACTCTGGAGGTGGGCAGTACAGTGCCTGCACTCTGGAGGTGGGCAGTACAGTGTCTGCACTCTGGAGGTGGGCAGTACAGTGCCTGCACTCTGGAGGTGGGCAGTACAGTGCCTGCACTCTGGAGGTGGGCAGTACAGTGCCTGCACTCTGGAGGTGGGCAGTACAGTGTCTGCACTCTGGAGGTGGGCAGTACAGTGCTGTGCCTGCACTCTGGAGGTGGGCAGTACAGTGTCTGCACTCTGGAGGTGGGCAGTACAGTGCCTGCACTCTGGAGGTGGGCAGTACAGTGCCTGCACTCTGGAGGTGGGCAGTACAGTGCCTGCACTCTGGAGGTGGGCAGTACAGTGCCTGCACTCTGGAGGTGGGCAGTACAGTGCCTGCACTCTGGAGGTGGGCAGTACAGTGCCTGCACTCTGGAGGTGGGCAGTACAGTGCCTGCACTCTGGAGGTGGGCAGTACAGTGTCTGCACTCTGGAGGTGGGCAGTACAGTGTCTGCACTCTGGAGGTGGGCAGTACAGTGCCTGCACTCTGGAGGTGGGCAGTACAGTGCCTGCACTCTGGAGGTGGGAAGTACAGTGTGCCTGCACTCTGGAGGTGGGCAGTACAGTGTCTGCACTCTGGAGGTGGGCAGTACAGTGTCTGCACTCTGGAGGTGGGCAGTACAGTGTCTGCACTCTGGAGGTGGGCAGTACAGTGTCTGCACTCTGGAGGTGGGCAGTACAGTGTCTGCACTCTGGAGGTGGGCAGTACAGTGTCTGCACTCTGGAGGTGGGCAGTACAGTGTCTGCACTCTGGAGGTGGGCAGTACAGTGTCTGCACTCTGGAGGTGGGCAGTACAGTGTCTGCACTCTGGAGGTGGGCAGTACAGTGTCTGCACTCTGGAGGTGGGCAGTACAGTGTCTGCACTCTGGAGGTGGGCAGTACAGTGTCTGCACTCTGGAGGTGGGCAGTACAGTGTCTGCACTCTGGAGGTGGGAAGTACAGTGTCTGCACTCTGGAGGTGGGAAGTACAGTGTCTGCACTCTGGAGGTGGGAAGTACAGTGTCTGCACTCTGGAGGTGGGAAGTACAGTGTCTGCACTCTGGAGGTGGGAAGTACAGTGTCTGCACTCTGGAGGTGGGAAGTACAGTGTCTGCACTCTGGAGGTGGGCAGTACAGTGTCTGCACTCTGGAGGTGGGCAGTACAGTGTCTGCACTCTGGAGGTGGGCAGTACAGTGTCTGCACTCTGGAGGTGGGAAGTACAGTGTCTGCACTCTGGAGGTGGGAAGTACAGTGTCTGCACTCTGGAGGTGGGCAGTACAGTGTCTGCACTCTGGAGGTGGGCAGTACAGTGCCTGCACTCTGGAGGTGGGCAGTACAGTGTCTGCACTCTGGAGGTGGGCAGTACAGTGTCTGCACTCTGGAGGTGGGCAGTACAGTGCCTGCACTCTGGAGGTGGGCAGTACAGTGTCTGCACTCTGGAGGTGGGCAGTACAGTGTCTGCACTCTGGAGGTGGGCAGTACAGTGCCTGCACTCTGGAGGTGGGCAGTACAGTGCCTGCACTCTGGAGGTGGGCAGTACAGTGTCTGCACTCTGGAGGTGGGCAGTACAGTGTCTGCACTCTGGAGGTGGGCAGTACAGTGCCTGCACTCTGGAGGTGGGCAGTACAGTGCCTGCACTCTGGAGGTGGGCAGTACAGTGCCTGCACTCTGGAGGTGGGCAGTACAGTGCCTGCACTCTGGAGGTGGGCAGTACAGTGCCTGCACTCTGGAGGTGGGCAGTACAGTGCCTGCACTCTGGAGGTGGGCAGTACAGTGTCTGCACTCTGGAGGTGGGCAGTACAGTGCCTGCACTCTGGAGGTGGGCAGTACAGTGCCTGCACTCTGGAGGTGGGCAGTACAGTGCTGTGTCTGCACTCTGGAGGTGGGAAGTACAGTGCTGTGTCTGCACTCTGGAGATGGGAAGTACAGTGCCTGCACTCTGGGGGTGGGAAGTACAGTGCTGTGTCTGCACTCTGGAGGTGGGAAGTACAGTGTCTGCACTCTGGAGGTGGGAAGTACAGTGCTGTGTCTGCACTCTGGAGGTGGGCAGTACAGTGTCTGCACTCTGGAGGTGGGAAGTACAGTGCCTGCACTCTGGAGGTGGGCAGTACAGTGCCTACACTCTGGAGGTGGGAAGTCTGCACTCTGGAGGTGGGCAGTACAGTGTCTGCACTCTGGAGGTGGGCAGTACAGTGCCTGCACTCTGGAGGTGGGCAGTACAGTGCCTGCACTCTGGAGGTGGGCAGTACAGTGCCTGCACTCTGGAGGTGGGCAGTACAGTGCCTGCACTCTGGAGGTGGGCAGTACAGTGTCTGCACTCTGGAGGTGGGCAGTACAGTGTCTGCACTCTGGAGGTGGGCAGTACAGTGCCTGCACTCTGAAGGTGGGAAGTGCAGTGCCTGCACTCTGGGGGTGGGAAGTACAGTGTCTGCACTCTGGAGGTGGGCAGTACAGTGCCTGCACTCTGGAGGTGGGCAGTACAGTGCCTGCACTCTGGAGGTGGGCAGTACAGTGTCTGCACTCTGGAGGTGGGCAGTACAGTGTCTGCACTCTGGAGGTGGGCAGTACAGTGTCTGCACTCTGGAGGTGGGAAGTACAGTGTCTGCACTCTGGAGGTGGGAAGTACAGTGTCTGCACTCTGGAGGTGGGAAGTACAGTGTCTGCACTCTGGAGGTGGGCAGTACAGTGTCTGCACTCTGGAGGTGGGCAGTACAGTGTCTGCACTCTGGAGGTGGGCAGTACAGTGTCTGCACTCTGGAGGTGGGAAGTACAGTGTCTGCACTCTGGAGGTGGGAAGTACAGTGTCTGCACTCTGGAGGTGGGAAGTACAGTGTCTGCACTCTGGATGTGGGAAGTACAGTGCCTGCACTCTGGAGGTGGGAAGTACAGTGCTGTGTCTGCACTCTGGAGGTGGGAAGTACAGTGTCTGCACTCTGGAGGTGGGAAGTACAGTGTCTGCACTCTGGAGGTGGGAAGTGCTGTGTCTGCACTCTGGAGGTGGGCAAGTACAGTGCTGTGTCTGCACTCTGGAGATGGGAAGTGCTGTGTCTGCACTCTGGAGGTGGGAAGTGCTGTGTCTGCACTCTGGAGGTGGGGTACAGTGCTGTGTCTGCACTCTGGAGGTGGGAAGTGCTGTGTCTGCACTCTGGAGGTAGGGAGTGCTGTGTCTGCACTCTGGAGGTGGGAAGTGCTGTGTCTGCACTCTGGAGGTGGGAGTCCTGTGTCTGCACTCTGGAGGTGGGAAGTGCTGTGTCTGCACTCTGGAGGTGGGGAGTGCTGTGTCTGCACTCTGGAGGTGGGAAGTGCTGTGTCTGCACTCTGGAGGTGGGGAGTGGGAGCTGTGTCTGCACTCTGGAGGTGGGAAGTGCTGTGTCTGCACTCTGGAGGTGGGAAGTGCTGTGTCTGCACTCTGGAGGTGGGGAGTGCTGTGTCTGCACTCTGGAGGTGGGAAGTAGTGCTGTGTCTGCACTCTGGAGGTGGGAAGTGCTGTGTCTGCACTCTGGAGGTGGGAGTGCTGTGTCTGCACTCTGGAGGTGGGAGTCCTGTGTCTGCACTCTGGAGGTGGGAAGTGCTGTGTCTGCACTCTGGAGGTTGGGAGTGCTGTGTCTGCACTCTGGAGGTGGGGAGGGAGTGCTGTGTCTGCACTCTGGAGGTGGGAGTGCTGTGTCTGCACTCTGGAGGTGGGGAGTGCTGTGTCTGCACTCTGGAGGTGGGGAGTGCTGTGTCTGCACTCTGGAGGTGGGGAGTGCTGTGTCTGCACTCTGGAGGTGGGAGTCCTGTGTCTGCACTCTGGAGGTGGGAAGTGCTGTGTCTGCACTCTGGAGGTGGGGAGTGCTGTGTCTGCACTCTGGAGGTGGGGAGTGCTGTGTCTGCACTCTGGAGGTGGGGAGTGCTGTGTCTCCACTCGGGAGGTGGGAGTCCTGTGTCTGCACTCTGGTGGTGGGGTGTGCTGTGTCTGCACTCTGGCGGTGGGGAGTGCTGTGTCTGCACTCTGGAGGTGGGAGTGCTGTGTCTGCACTCTGGAGGTGGGGAGTGCTGTGTCTGCACTCTGGAGGTGCTGTGGGAGTGCTGTGTCTGCACTCTGGAGGTGGGGAGTGCTGTGTCTGCACTCTGGAGGTGGGGAGTGCTGTGTCTGCACTCTGGAGGTGGGAGTGCTGTGTCTGCACTCTGGAGGTGTGGCACTCTGGAGTGCACTCTGGAGGAGTGCTGGAGGTAGGGAGTGTGTCTGCACTCTGGAGGTGGGGAGTGCTGTGTCTGCACTCTGGAGGTGGGGAGTGCTGTGTCTGCACTCTGGAGGTGGGGAGTGCTGTGTCTGCACTCTGGAGGTGGGGAGTGCTGTGTCTGCACTCTGGAGGTGGGGAGTGCTGTGTCTGCACTCTGGAGGTGGGGAGTGCTGTGTCTGCACTCTGGAGGTGGGGAGTGCTGTGTCTGCACTCTGGAGGTGGGGAGTGCTGTGTCTGCAAGTGTCTGTGGGGCACTCTGGAGGGAGTGCTGTGTCTGCACTCTGGAGGTGGGGAGTGCTGTGTCTGCACTCTGGAGGTGGGGAGTGCTGTGTCTGCACTCTGGAGGTGGAGGGGAGTGCTGTGTCTGCACTCTGGAGGTGGGGAGTGCTGTGTCTGCACTCTGGAGGAAGGGAGTGCTGTGTCTGCACTCTGGAGTGGGAGCTGTGTCTGCACTCTGGAGATGGGGAGTGCTGTGTCTGCACTCTGTAGGTGGGGAGTGCTGTGTCTGCACTCTGGAGGTGGGGAGTGCTGTGTCTGCACTCTGGAGGTGGGGAGTGCTGTGTCTGCACTCTGGAGGTGGGGAGTGCTGTGTCTGCACTCTGGAGGTGGGGAGTGCTGTGTCTGCACTCTGGAGGTGGGGAGTGCTGTGTCTGCACTCTGGAGGTGGGGAGTGCTGTGTCTGCACTCTGGAGGTGGGGAGTGCTGTGTCTGCACTCTGGAGGTGGGGAGTGCTGTGTCTGCACTCTGGAGGTGGGGAGTGCTGTGTCTGCACTCTGGAGGTGGGGAGTGCTGTGTCTGCACTCTGGAGGTGGGGAGTGCTGTGTCTGCACTCTGGAGTCTGTGGGGAGTGCTGTGTCTGCACTCTGGAGGTGGGGAGTGCTGTGTCTGCACTCTGGAGGTGGAGGTGGGAGTGCTGTGTCTGCACTCTGGAGGTGGGGAGTGCTGTGTCTGCACTCTGGAGGTGGGGAGTGCTGTGTCTGCACTCTGGAGGTGGAGGGGGAGTGCTGTGTCTGCACTCTGGAGGTGGAGTGCTGTGTCTGCACTCTGGAGGGGGAGTGCTGTGTCTGCACTCTGGAGTGCTGTGTCTGTGGAGGGGGAGTGCTGTGTCTGCACTCTGGAGGTGGGGAGTGCTGTGTCTGCACTCTGGAGGTGGGGAGTGCTGTGTCTGCACTCTGGAGGTGGGGAGTGCTGTGTCTGCACTCTGGAGGTGGGGAGTGCTGTGTCTGCACTCTGGAGGTGGGGAGTGCTGTGTCTGCACTCTGGAGCTGTGGGGAGTGGGCAGTGCTGTGTCTGCACTCTGGAGGTGGGGAGTGCTGTGTCTGCACTCTGGAGGTGGGGAGTGCTGTGTCTGCACTCTGGAGGTGGGGAGTGCTGTGTCTGCACTCTGGAGGTGGGGAGTGCTGTGTCTGCACTCTGGAGGTGGGAGTGCTGGGCACTCTGGAGTAGGGAGCTGTGTCTGCACTCTGGAGGTGGGAAGTGCTGTGTCTGCACTCTGGAGGTGGGGAGTGCTGTGTCTGCACTCTGGAGGTGGGGAGTGCTGTGTCTGCACTCTGGAGGTGGGGAGTGCTGTGTCTGCACTCTGGAGGTGGGGAGTGCTGTGTCTGCACTCTGGAGGTGGGGAGTGCTGTGTCTGCACTCTGGAGGTGGGGAGTGCTGTGTCTGCACTCTGGAGGTGGGGAGTGCTGTGTCTGCACTCTGGAGGTGGGGAGTGCTGTGTCTGCACTCTGGAGGTGGGGAGTGCTGTGTCTGCACTCTGGAGGTGGGGAGTGCTGTGTCTGCACTCTGGAGGTGGGGAGTGCTGTGTCTGCACTCTGGAGGTGGGGAGTGCTGTGTCTGCACTCTGGAGGTGGGAGTGCTGTGTCTGCACTCTGGAGGTGGGGAGTGCTGTGTCTGCACTCGGGAGGTGGGGAGTGCTGTGTCTGCACTCTGGAGGTGGGGAGTGCTGTGTCTGCACTCTGGAGTCTGTGGGGAGTGCTGTGTCTGCACTCTGGAGGTGGGGAGTGCTGTGTCTGCACTCTGGAGGTGGGGAGTGCTGTGTCTGCACTCTGGAGGTGGGGAGTGCTGTGTCTGCACTCTGGAGGTGGGGAGTGCTGTGTCTGCACTCTGGAGGTGGGAAGTGCTGTGTCTGCACTCAGGAGTGCTGTGTCTGGGAGGTGGGTGCTGTGTCTGCACTCTGGAGGTGGGGAGTGCTGTGTCTGCACTCTGGAGGTGGGGAGTGCTGTGTCTGCACTCTGGAGGTGGGGAGTGCTGTGTCTGCACTCTGGAGGTGGGGAGTGCTGTGTCTGCACTCTGGAGGTGGGGAGTGCTGTGTCTGCACTCTGGAGGTGGGGAGTGCTGTGTCTGCACTCTGGAGGTGGGGAGTGCTGTGTCTGCACTCTGGAGGTGGGGAGTGCTGTGTCTGCACTCTGGAGGTGGGGAGTGCTGTGTCTGCACTCTGGAGGTACTACTTGCTGCTATTACAGTGCGGAATTCTACTTTGAGAGAAACTACATATTTTGTGGATCCTCTGAGCTTTTACAGCAGATACTGGGAGTTTTCCTAGTCTGCTCCTACTCAGGTCTGATTTGATGGTGTGTGTATGAATACATATATAATATTGTTTTAAGTAAAATATCATCCATTATGCGGAATGAGTTGATGACCCTTTTGACAAAACTGTAAAACTGACATTCACTATGAACAGATGTGTTTAACTTCAAAATTTGTTACTGACTAGGGGATCAGGGTGGTGTAATGCATTTTAAGGAACATTTCATTGGATTCGTGAATGGTACATGGTTTTCTAATGTTTTAACTAAATTTCTGACTGAGCCACTTCATAAAGATAATGTAAGTGAATTTAATTGTTTAGGTGCTAAGGCTACAGTAATTTTATATTAAGAGGGAAAAACTCTTTCATTGAATACTATTTCTTTCTTTGTTCCATGTGGCTATCATTCATTCAACTTTGGTGTCTGATGTGGCACAGTTAATTAGTACTATGCATGGCTTACAACGTTTTTCTGTTTGCTGCCTCTGTTAAGTGGTAGAAAATTCTCACAACATATGTTAAGAATCTCACTTTGAAGCTTCTCATAAGACAAGATGGGGGAGCTATATAGACAGTGTGAAACAATAAAACTACCATTTTCTGTGGTTGGGACCAAATTGGAAGAATTGGTGCAATGACGGTGGATGATGCTGAAGTTGGACACAAGGTGCAGTGCCTAGCAAATACTTTTATAGGTAAAAACAGTAATTTACTTTAAATCAATGAAGATGGTTTAAGCAACTGGATTCACATAAAAGTGTCTTGATTATTTTCAGCATCATAAATGGAATATGGAGAAGTTCTTGTCAAATGTGATGAAAATAGCAAAAAAAAAAAAAAAAAAAAAAAGTAAAATTGCAAGAAGTGGCATTTTACTGAAGATCCTCATTAAAAACATGCACCAGAAGAATGGATAAAAAAAATCTCTGACACACTTCCTACTTTGCCATAGGCAGCATGTTGGAAAAATTCATCCTGCTGATGAATCAATGAAGAATTTTGGGTTTCTTTAAAAGTTAAGCTGCCTGCTGGAAGAAGATATGCTATTAAAGCACTGCTTGAACTCGTACCTAGCATAAACCAGACATTAATAGTGTGGCTTGTTTCACTGAAATGAACTTCTGCTGCATTCTGTAGAATGAAGTGCTTTCCCATTTTTAGACTTGTATTCAGCAAAACTGAGCAATGTATTTCCTAATGTGTGACTACATTTTCTTTAAAATGAAACAGCTTAATTAAAAGTTATCTTAGGTACAATTATTATTATTATAATCAAAAAGAAGCGCTAAGCCACAAGGACTATACAGCATCTTAGGTACAAAATGTCTGAAGATAAATGTATCATTGTCCATTACTGTAGCTAATCTGTAGCTACAGAAGCAGAGCTAAATTTGTGGAGTCCCATCTTTGATGCCTGTTAATTCAGAAATATCTTACCCACAAACTACAGTTCAGTTTTTTCCCCCTTATAATGTCATATTTGTATCAGTCATGTTAGGATTGTTTCTCTTTTTCTTGAGGTTTTTCTTTCTTTTCATTTTAAACTTCTTCCCCCCCCTCCATCCTCCCCTTACTCCTTCATTTTTTTTATTTATTACTTTCATCACCATACCCTTTTCTATATTTACACTTTTACTCTTCTTCATCTACATACCTATCCAAACTCCTCCATCAGCTTTCACACCTTATCTTCAGAATCACCCAAAAGAGGTGTCATTGGCAAAATGGAACTATAACCACTCCTTCATATTAGTCATATCTCTTAATCCCACACCTTTTCCCAACACCCTAGCAGTCACTTCTTTTACAATCTCATCTTTAAATATTTAACAACCATGATGACATTACTCATCTATGTCTAAGCCTACTTTTGTTGGAAAATAATCCCCGTGTCTCTCACATAACCTAACCTAGGCTGCTTTTAGTAACCTACTACCAGTTTCATACATTTTCAACATCTACACTGTTCTTTATCATATGCCTTTTCTAAATACATAAATTAAACACATTTTTCCTTAACCCTATTGCAATAATGTTCATGTGTATACTTCAATGTAGATGCTTGGTTTACATATCCCTCACCCTTCCTAAATCCTCTTTTCTTTCTCTGCAATCCTACTTTGTGTCTTACCCCTAACTTTTTTCAATAAAAATTCTACTGTACACTTTACTTAGTACATAGTACAGTCTACAGGCTTGCTACCCTAAAATTTTTCTCTCTCTCTCTCTGTATATCTCTGTATCTCTCACTCTCTGTATGTCTCTCTGTATCTCTCTGTCTGTCTGTCTGTCTGTCTGTCTCTCTCTCTCTCTCTCTCTCTCTACACTCTCTCTACACTCTCTACCTCTCTCTCTACCTCTTTCTCTCTACCTATCTCTCTCTCTACCTATCTCTCTCTCTACCTCTCTCTCTCTACCTCTCTCTACCTCTTTCTCTCTACCTATCTCTCTCTCTCTCTCTCTCTCTCTCCATCTATCTGTATCTCCCTCTGTATATCTTTTTTTGACACAGAGTTTGACAAGGTTAGGTTAAGTATCCCTAGCACTCTCTCTGTATCTCTCTCTCTCTACACTCTCTCTCTCTACACTCTCTCTCTCTACACTCTCTCTCTCTACACTCTCTCTCTCTACACTCTCTCTCTCTACACTCTCTCTCTCTACACTCTCTCTCTCTACACTCTCTCTCTCTACACTCTCTCTACACTCTCTACCTCTCTCTCTACCTCTTTCTCTCTACCTATCTCTCTCTCTACCTATCTCTCTCTCTACCTCTCTCTCTCTACCTCTCTCTACCTCTTTCTCTCTACCTATCTCTCTCTCTCTCTCTCTACCTATCTCTCTCTCTCTCTCTCTACCTCTCTCTCTACCTCTACCTCTCTCTACCTCTCTCTCTCTCTCTCTCTCTCTCTCTCTCTCTCTCTCTCTCTCTCCAGCTCTCGTTCTCAATTAGTTACTGGAGTTGCTTGTGGTTGAGTGACTCAGGGCGGTTGTTGCTGCTGCTGCTGCTGCTGCTGCTGCTGGTGTCAGTATAGTGGCTGAGGATCTTGAGCAGTGAGTTTGAGGCAGTGTTCACCACACAGGTGAACAAGGCACAACACTTGAGCAGTGAGTTTGAGGCAGTGTTCACCACACAGGTGAACAGTTTGAGGCAGTGTTCACCACACAGGTGAACAAGGCACAACACTTGAGCAGTGAGTTTGAGGCAGTGTTCACCACACAGGTGAACAAGGCACAACACTTGAGCAGTGAGTTTGAGGCAGCGTTCACCACACAGGTGAACAAGGCACAACACTTGAGCAGTCAGTTTGAGGCAGTGTTCACCACACAGGTGAACAGTTTGAGGCAGTGTTCACCACACAGGTGAACAAGCCACAACACTTGAGCAGTCAGTTTGAGGCAGTGTTCACCACACAGGTGAACAGTTTGAGGCAGTGTTCACCACACAGGTGAACAAGGCACAACACTTGAGCAGTGAGTTTGAGGCAGTGTTCACCACACAGGTGAACAAGGCACAACACTTGAGCAGTCAGTTTGAGGCAGTGTTCACCACACAGGTGAACAGTTTGAGGCAGCGTTCACCACACAGGTGAACAAGGCACAACACTTGAGCAGTCAGTTTGAGGCAGTGTTCACCACACAGGTGAACAGTTTGAGGCAGTGTTCACCACACAGGTGAACAAGGCACAACACTTGAGCAGTGAGTTTGAGGCAGCGTTCACCACACAGGTGAACAAGGCACAACACTTGAGCAGTCAGTTTGAGGCAGTGTTCACCACACAGGTGAACAGTTTGAGGCAGTGTTCACCACACAGGTGAACAAGGCACAACACTTGAGCAGTGAGTTTGAGGCAGTGTTCACCACACAGGTGAACAAGGCACAACACTTGAGCAGTCAGTTTGAGGCAGTGTTCACCACACAGGTGAACAGTTTGAGGCAGCGTTCACCACACAGGTGAACAAGGCACAACACTTGAGCAGTCAGTTTGAGGCAGTGTTCACCACACAGGTGAACAGTTTGAGGCAGTGTTCACCACACAGGTGAACAAGGCACAACACTTGAGCAGTCAGTTTGAGGCAGTGTTCACCACACAGGTGAACAGTTTGAGGCAGTGTTCACCACACAGGTGAACAAGGCACAACACTTGAGCAGTCAGTTTGAGGCAGTGTTCATCACACAGGTGAACAGTTTGAGGCAGTGTTCACCACACAGGTGAACAAGGCACAACACTTGAGCAGTGAGTTTGAGGCAGTGTTCACCACACAGGTGAACAAGGCACAACACTTGAGCAGTGAGTTTGAGGCAGTGTTCACCACACAGGTGAACAAGGCACAACACTTGAGCAGTGAGTTTGAGGCAGTGTTCACCACACAGGTGAACAGTTTGAGGCAGCGTTCACCACACAGGTGAACAAGGCACAACACTTGAGCAGTCAGTTTGAGGCAGTGTTCACCACACAGGTGAACAGTTTGAGGCAGCGTTCACCACACAGGTGAACAAGGCACAACACTTGAGCAGTCAGTTTGAGGCAGTGTTCACCACACAGGTGAACAAGGCACAACACTTGAGCAGTGAGTTTGAGGCAGTGTTCACCACACAGGTGAACAGTTTGAGGCAGCGTTCACCACACAGGTGAACAAGGCACAACACTTGAGCAGTGAGTTTGAGGCAGCGTTCACCACACAGGTGAACAAGGCACAACACTTGAGCAGTCAGTTTGAGGCAGTGTTCACCACACAGGTGAACAGTTTGAGGCAGCGTTCACCACACAGGTGAACAAGGCACAACACTTGAGCAGTCAGTTTGAGGCAGTGTTCACCACACAGGTGAACAGTTTGAGGCAGCGTTCACCACACAGGTGAACAGTTTGAGGCAGTGTTCACCACACAGGTGAACAAGGCACAACACTTGAGCAGTCAGTTTGAGGCAGTGTTCACCACACAGGTGAACAGTTTGAGGCAGTGTTCACCACACAGGTGAACAAGGCACAACACTTGAGCAGTCAGTTTGAGGCAGTGTTCACCACACAGGTGAACAGTTTGAGGCAGTGTTCACCACACAGGTGAACAAGGCACAACACTTGAGCAGGCAGTTTGAGGCAGTGTTCACCACACAGGTGAACAGTTTGAGGCAGTGTTCACCACACAGGTGAACAAGGCACAACACTTGAGCAGTCAGTTTGAGGCAGTGTTCATCACACAGGTGAACAGTTTGAGGCAGTGTTCACCACACAGGTGAACAGTTTGAGGCAGTGTTCACCACACAGGTGAACAGTTTGAGGCAGTGTTCACCACACAGGTGAACAGTTTGAGGCAGTGTTCACCACACAGGTGAACAGTTTGAGGCAGTGTTCACCACACAGGTGAACAGTTTGAGGCAGTGTTCACCACACAGGTGAACAGTTTGAGGCAGTGTTCACCACACAGGTGAACAAGGCACAACACTTGAACAGTGAGTTTGAGGCAGTGTTCACCACACAGGTTAACAAGGCACAACACTTGAGCAGTCAGTTTGAGGCAGCGTTCACCACACAGGTGAACAGTTTGAGGCAGTGTTCACCACACAGGTGAACAGTTTGAGGCAGTGTTCACCACACAGGTGAACAGTTTGAGGCAGTGTTCACCACACAGGTGAACAAGCCACAACTCTTGAGCAGTCAGTTTGAGGCAGTGTTCACCACACAGGTGAACAGTTTGAGGCAGCGTTCACCACACAGGTGAACAGTTTGAGGCAGTGTTCACCACACAGGTGAACAGTTTGAGGCAGTGTTCACCACACAGGTGAACAGTTTGAGGCAGTGTTCACCACACAGGTGAACAGTTTGAGACAGTGTTCACCACACAGGTGAACAGTTTGAGGCAGTGTTCACCACACAGGTGAACAAGCCACAACTCTTGAGCAGTCAGTTTCAGGCAGTGTTCACCACACAGGTGAACAGTTTGAGGCAGTGTTCACCACACAGGTGAACAAGCCACAACACTTGAGCAGTCAGTTTGAGGCAGTGTTCATCACACAGGTGAACAGTTTGAGGCAGTGTTCACCACACAGGTGAACAGTTTGAGGCAGTGTTCACCACACAGGTGAACAGTTTGAGGCAGTGTTCACCACACAGGTGAACAGTTTGAGGCAGTGTTCACCACACAGGTGAACAGTTTGAGGCAGTGTTCACCACACAGGTGAACAAGCCACAACACTTGAACAGTGAGTTTGAGGCAGTGTTCACCACACAGGTGAACAAGGCACAACACTTGAGCAGTCAGTTTGAGGCAGTGTTCACCACACAGGTGAACAGTTTGAGGCAGTGTTCACCACACAGGTGAACAAGGCACAACACTTGAGCAGTCAGTTTGAGGCAGTGTTCACCACACAGGTGAACAGTTTGAGGCAGTGTTCACCACACAGGTGAACAGTTTGAGGCAGTGTTCACCACACAGGTGAACAGTTTGAGGCAGTGTTCACCACACAGGTGAACAGTTTGAGGCAGTGTTCACCACACAGGTGAACAGTTTGAGGCAGTGTTCACCACACAGGTGAACAGTTTGAGGCAGTGCTCACCACACAGGTGAACAAGCCACAACACTTGAACAGTGAGTTTGAGGCAGTGTTCACCACACAGGTGAACAAGGCACAACACTTGAGCAGTCAGTTTGAGGCAGTGTTCACCACACAGGTGAACAGTTTGAGGCAGTGTTCACCACACAGGTGAACAAGGCACAACACTTGAGCAGTCAGTTTGAGGCAGTGTTCACCACACAGGTGAACAGTTTGAGGCAGTGTTCACCACACAGGTGAACAGTTTGAGGCAGTGTTCACCACACAGGTGAACAAGCCACAACACAGCTCCACTCTTCTCATTGCTTGTGTGTGTACTCACCTAGTTGTACTCACCTAGTTGAGGTTGCAGGGGTCGAGTCCAAGCTCCTGGCCCCGCCTCTTCACTGGTCGCTACTAGGTCACTCTCCCTGAACCATGAGCTTTATCGTACCTCTGCTTAAAGCTATGTATGGATCCTGACTCCACTACATCGCTTCCCAAACTATTCCACTTCCTGACTACTCTGTGGCTGAAGAAATACTTCCTAACATCCCTTTGATTCATCTGTGTCTTCAACTTCCAACTGTGTCCCCTTGTTACTGTGTCCAGTCTCTGGAACATCCTGTCTTTGTCCACCTTGTCAATTCCTCTCAGTATTTTGTAAGTCGTTATCATGTCCCCCCTATCTCTCCTGTCCTCCAGTGTCGTCAGGTTGATTTCCCTTAACCTCTCCTCATAGGACATACCTCTTAGCTCTGGGACTAGTCTTGTTGCAAACCTTTGCACTTTCTCTAGTTTCTTTACATGCTTGGCTAGGTGTGGGTTCCAAACTGGTGCCGCATACTCCAATATGGGCCTAACGTACACGGTGTACAGGGTCCTGAACGATTCCTTATTAAGATGTCGGAATGCTGTTCTGAGGTTTGCCAGGCGCCCATATGCTGCAGCAGTTATTTGGTTGATGTGCGCTTCAGGAGATGTGCCTGGTGTTATACTCACCCCAAGATCTTTTTCCTTGAGTGATGTTTGTAGTCTCTGACCCCCTAGACTGTACTCCATCTGCGGTCTTCTTTGCCCTTCCCCAATCCTCATGACTTTGCACTTGGTGGGATTGAACTCCAGGAGCCAGTTGCTGGACCAGGTCTGCAGCCTGTCCAGATCCCTTTGTATTTCTGCCTGGTCTTCGATCGAATGAACTCTTCTCATCAACTTCACGTCATCTGCAAACAGTGACACCTCGGAGTTTATTCCTTCCGTCATGTCGTTCACAAATACCAGAAACAGCACTGGTCCTAGGACTGACCCCTGTGGGACCCCGCTGGTCACAGGTGCCCACTCTGACACCTCGCCTCGTACCATTACTCGCTGCTGTCTTCCTGACAAGTATTCCCTGATCCATTGCAGTGCCTTCCCTGTTATTCCTGCTTGGTCCTCCAGTTTTTGCACTAATCTCTTGTGTGGTACTGTGTCAAACGCCTTCTTGCAGTCTAAGAAAATGCAATCCACCCACCCCTCTCTCTCTTGTCTTACTGCTGTCACCATGTCATAGAACTCCAGTAGGTTTGTGACACAGGATTTCCCGTCTCTGAAACCATGTTGTCTGCTGGTGATGAGATCATTCCTTTCTAGATGTTCCACCATTCTTCTCCTGACAATCTTTTCCATGATTTTGCATGCTATACATGTCAGTGACACTGGTCTGTAGTTTAGTGCTTCATGTCTGTCTCCTTTTTTAAAGATTGGTACCACATTTGCTGTCTTCCATGCCTCAGGCAATCTCCCTGTTTCGATAGATGTATTGAATATTGTTGTTAGGGGTACACATAGCGCCTCTGCTCCCTCTCTCAGGACCCATGGAGAGATGTTATCTGGCCCCATTGCCTTTGAGGTATCTAGCTCACTCAGAAGCCTCTTCACTTCTTCCTCGGTTGTGTGTACTGTGTCCAGCACATGGTGGTGTACCCCACCTCTCCGTCTTTCTGGAGCCCCTTCTGTCTCCTCTGTGAACACTTCTTTGAATCTCTTGTTGAGTTCCTCACATACTTCACTGTCATTTCTTGTTGTCTCTCCTCCTTCCTTCCTTAGCCTGATTACCTGGTCCTTGACGGTTGTTTTCTTCCTGATGTGGCTGTATAACAGCTTCGGGTCAGATTTGGCTTTTGCTGCTATGTCGTTTTCATATTGACGTTGGGCCTCCCTTCTTATCTGTGCATATTCGTTTCTGGCTCTACGACTGCTCTCCTTATTCTCCTGGGTCCTTTGCCTTCTATATTTCTTCCATTCCCTAGCACACTTGGTTTTTGCCTCCTTGCATCTTTGAGTGAACCATGGGCTCATCCTGGCTTTTTCATTATTCCTGTTACCCTTGGGTACAAACCTCTCCTCAGCCTCCTTGCACATTGTGACTACATATTCCATCATCTCATTAACTGGTTTCCCTGCCAGTTCTCTGTCCCACTGAACCTCATTCAGGAAGTTCCTCATTCCTGTGTAGTCCCCTTTCCTGTAGTTTGGTTTCATTCGTCCTGGCCTTCCTGCTTCCCCCTCCACTTGTAGCTCTACTGTGTATTCGAAGCTCAAAACCACATGATCGCTGGCCCCAAGGGGTCTTTCATATGTGATGTCCTCAATATCTGCACTACTCAAGGTGAATACTAAGTCCAGTCTTGCTGGTTCATCCTCTCCTCTCTCTCTTGTAGTGTCCCTTACGTGTTGGTACATGAAGTTTTCCAGTACCACCTCCATCATCTTAGCCCTCCATGTATCTTGGCCCCCATGTGGCTCCAAGTTCTCCCATTCGATCTCCTTGTGGTTAAAGTCGCCCATGATCAGGAGCTTTGCCCTGCATGTATGAGCTCTTCTGGCCACTGCAGCCAGTGTGTCAACCATCGCTCTATTGCTCTCGTCATACTCTTGCCTTGGCCTCCTGCTGTTCTGTGGTGGGTTATACATCACTGCAATTATCACCTTGGGACCTCCAGAGTGAAGCGTTCCCGCTATGCAATCACTTTCTTCTCCGCTGTCTCCTCTCTCCAGCTCATCAAAATTCCATCGGTGTTTGATCAGCAATGCCACTCCTCCCCCCCCCCCTGTTCCTTCTGTCTTTCCTCAGGATCTGGTATCCCGTTGGGAAGATGGCATCTGTTATCATACCTGTAAGCTTGGTTTCTGTGATTGCTATGATGTCTGGTGATGCCTCTTTGACTCTTTCGTGCCACTCCTCCCACTTGTTTGTTATTCCATCAGCGTTTGTGTACCATACCTTCAGTTTCCTTTCCAACACTGTGGTTTGGGGGGCCTGTGGGGGTGGGAGACCTGGTAGCATACTGTGGGATTCTATGGTTGGGGGTTGGGTGGAAGCTGTGGGTATGGATTGTATTGTGTGTTGGGATGGTGTGATAGGTTGTGGGGTTCTGAGGATAGTTGTGTGTGTGCTTGCTCTTGCTGCTCTGTTCTGCTCTGACTGACCTCTGCTGGTTCCATCCTTGTCTCCTTTCCTAGCTCCTTTCGCTTTTTTGTCCTCTCCCTCAGCTGCTGTCTCTCTTTTTGTGTTCTGTCTCTGTCTAGGAACACCTTCTTGTACTCTTCCGAGCTTCTCAACCGTGGTTTTTCTTGGAGGATCCTGTTCCGCACTGTTTCTGTCCTGAGAATCAGCTTGATCGGTCGGTTTCTCCCCTTCAAGTACCCCCCTATTCTCTGAAAATTTACAATCTCGTCCATGTCTTCTCCCCCTATTTCCGTGATGATTTTCTCAATCTCCTTTCTTTCTTCCTGCCGTCTTTCAGTGTGTGTCCTTTCCTCTCTCTCCCGAAGCCCATGGATAAACACTGATTTTGCCCTTTCCTCCTCCCATTGCCTCTCCCTCTGTGACTCTGGTTCCTGTCTGTATGTGGTCATTTTCTCCCTTGATTTTTCCAGTGGCTCTTGGTAGCATGGTTGTGCCTCAGCATTCGACCTATCTCCCTCTCCATCTGCACCCATCTGCTCTTCCCTTCCACTCCCTGGCCCTTCTTTGCAGGCTGATAGGACCTTAGCATATTTCATATCTCCTTCCTTCCTGTTCAGCCTCTCAGCTTCGTATGGTGTGTCTTCTCTGGTCACTACCCCTGAGACTTGCTTCAGCCTGTTTACCTCAAATTCTAGGACCTTTACCCTGGCTACTGCAGTTTCGACTTGTGCCTCCCAATTCTTCGTCTCCTTCTCCAACCTCTTTTCCCATTTCACAGAGAGCTCTTTCTCCATTTTTTCAGAAAGCTCTCCTAATTTTCTCTCCCATTCTTGCTCTATCCTTTTCCACTGCTCCTCCATCCATTCCTCCCTACCAGTACCATTGTCATCTGATCCCTGATTCCTGCGAGTCCCAACCATTTTTTTTTTTTTTTTTTTAGTAAAAGAGAAAGTGAAAAAGAAAAAGGGGGAGAGAGTGAGAGAGAGGGAGAAAGAGAGAGAAGGGGAGGGTAGAAGGAGGGGAAAAGGGGGAGAAAGTGAGAGAGAGAGGGAAAAGGTAAGAGAGAGGGGGGAGTGACAAGGGAAGAGAGGGAGAGAGAGAGAATAGGAAGAGAGAGAGAAAGAGAGGAAGAGAGAGAGAGGGGGAGAGAGAGAGAGAGGGAGAGGGAGGGAGAGTGAGAGAGAGGAAGAGAGAGAGTGAGAGGAAGAGAGAGAGGAAGAGAGAGAGGAAGAGGGAGAGGAAGAGAGAGAGAGAGAGAGAGAGAAGAGAGAGAGAGAGAGAGAGAGAGAGAGAGAGAGAGAGAGAGAGAGAGAGAGAGAGAGAGAGAGAGAGAGAGAGAGAGAGGAGAGGGAGGGAGAGAGGGGGGGGGGGGGAAGGAAGGGTTAGAGGGTCACTTCACAGGAAGGTGTGAAATCCTGTATATGGGTGTGTGTGTGTGTGTGTGTGTGTGTGTGTGTGTGTGTGTGTGTGTGTGTGTGTGTGTGTGTGTGTGTGTGTGTGTGTGTGTGTGTGTGTGTGTGTGTGCATGTGTGTGTTGTGTGTGTGTGTGTGTGTGTGTGTGTGTGTGTGTGTGTGTGTGTGTGTGTGTGTGTGTGTGTGTGTGTGTGTGTGTGTGTGTGTGTGTGTGTGCTCGTGTGTATGTGTGCCCCCACTTCTAAGTATTCATACTGCTAATAAATATCAGTAGTAATACCCGTATTTCTAAAACTACCAACAGTGATTCTAGCACTTATCACTTCTACTTATAAAACACAGAAAGTAATTAGGTTGTAAAATTTAGCTTGTCTCAGCTTCTAGGAGTGTCTGACGTCACCCTCACTAGGCTTCCCCTCGCTAGGCTGCTCCTCGCTAGTCAACACTATCTTCACCTTATCTATGCTATTTCTGCTCTAATTCTGGTAATAGCTTGCAGGAGTGAGTGACCAGTATCTAACAGTGACGCAAGGCCAGGATTCAGAACCCCCAAAACAACCCCAACAGGTGAGTGATACTTAAGCTGGCAGTGATGCGATGACAAGTTGCCAGATGCTGATGACGTAGTCGTCGTACACACGCCTTCTATCACTATTTTGAAAATTCTTCACCCGTGATCTTTATAACCGTATATGCTCATGCATCCCGCGTCCCTCAATGTCACTTATGATAGAATACACTTCACTTATATTGGAATACACTTCACATTCGGTGTTACACTTTATATGTATAATGTCACACAACTGTTGTGACGTCACTGTTTCAGCAGGCCTACTGCCACCTTCCCTTGTTATATATTATATTTTTCCTTTCTACTTTTGCTTATTAACTTTTTCACTCTCACTGTATGGTGCCCCACATTTCACTTGTTATCCAATCTCTCGAAATTCTTGAACACCCGCTTCCACACTCACTTGAATCTTTGTATATTTGAATCTGTGTAGCAACAGAAGCCTACTAGCCACTAACGGTTTGACACTTTGAAATATTAAAGATTTCAGGCTTCCTCTCGACTTTTTTTAACTAATAACTCTGGTTATCACTCGTAGGATTGTTCACTGACGTTGTCACTACCACTGATTACTGCTAGCAGTTACTGCACGACTTAAAAACCACTAAAGTTCTCGGAGCCTTGTGACCCACGTCTGCTGACTGACTGTGTGTGTGTGTGTGTGTGTGTGTGTGTGTGTGTGTGTGTGTGTGTGTGTGTGTGTGTGTGTGTGTGTGTGTGTGTGTGTGTGTGTGTGTGTGTGTGTGTGTGTGTGTGTGTGTGTGTGTGTGTGTGTGTGTGTGTGTGTGTGTGTGTGTGTGTGTGTGTGTGTGTGTGTGTGTGTGTGTGTGTGTGTGTGTGTGTGTGTGTGTGTGTGTGTGTGTGTGTGTGTGTGTGTGTTTGTGTTCGTCAGGCCGATTTCCCTTAACCTTTCCTCGTAGGACATACCTCTTAGCTCTGGGACTAGTCTTGTTGCAAACCTTTGCACTTTCTCTAGTTTCTTGACGTGCTTGGCTAGGTGTGGGTTCCAAACTGGTGCTGCATACTCCAGTATGGGCCTAACGTACACGGTGTACAGGGTCTTGAACGATTCCTTATTAAGATATCGGAATGCTGTTCTGAGGTTTGCCAGGCGCCCATATGCTGCAGCAGTTATTTGGTTGATGTGCGCTTCAGGAGATGTGCTGGTGTTATACTCACCCCAAGATCTTTTTCCTTGAGTGAGGTTTGTAGTCTCTGGCCCCTAGACTGTACTCCGTCTGCGGTCTTCTTTGCCCTTCCCCAATCTTCATGACTTTGCACTTGGTGGGATTGAACTTCAGTTTTTTGACGTGTTTGACCAGGTGTGTGTGTGTGTGTACTCACCTAGTTGAGGTTGCAGGGGTCAAGTCCAAGCTCCTGGCCCCGCCTCTTCACTGGTCGCTACTAGGTCACTCTCCCTGATCCGTGAGATTTATCATACCTCTGCTTAAAGCTATGTATGGATCCCGCCTCCATTACATCGCTTCCCAAACTATTCCACTTCCTGACTACTCTGTGACTCAAGAAGTATAAGTCAGGTCATGAAAGCATCAGTATAAGTCAGGTCATGAAAGCATCAGTATAAGTCAGGTCATGAAAGCATCAGTATAAGTCAGGTCATGAAAGCATCAGTATAAGTCAGGTCATGAAAGCATCAGTATAAGTCAGGTCATGAAAGCATCAGTATAAGTCAGGTCATGAAAGTACCAGATCAAATCTAAGTTAGGTTAAGAAAGTGCCAGGTCAAGTCTAATTCAGGTCATGAAAGTACCAAGTCAAATCTAAGTCAGGGCATTAAAGTACCAGGTCAAGTCTTAGTCAAGTTAAGAAAGTATCAGGTCAAGTCTGTCAAGTTAAGAAAGGACCAGGTCAAGTCTAAGTCAAGTTAAGAAAGTACCAGGTCAAGTCTAAGTCAAGTTAAGAAAGCACCAGGTCAGGTCTAAGTCAAGTTAAGAAAGTACCTGGTCAGGTCTAAGTCAAGAAAGTACCAGGTCAGGACTAAGTCAAGTTAAGAAAGTACCAGGTCAGGTCTAAGTCAAGTTAAGAAAGTACCAGGTCAGGTCTAAGTCAAGTTAAGAAAGTACCAGGTCAGGTCTAAGTCAAGTTAAGAAAGTACCAGGTCAGGTCTAAGTCAAGTTAAGAAAGTACCAGCTCAAGTCTAAGTCAAGTTAAGAAAGTACCAGGTCAGGTCTAAGTCAAGTTAAGAAAGTACCAGGTCAGGTCTAAATCAAGTTAAGAAAGTACCAGGTCAGGTCTAAGTCAAGTTAAGAAAGTACCAGGTCAGGTCTAAGTCAAGTTAAGAAAGTACCAGGTCAGGTCTAAGTCAAGTTAAGAAAGTACCAGGTCAGGTCTAAGTCAAGTTAAGAAAGTACCAGGTCAGGTCTAAGTCAAGTTAAGAAAGTACAGGTCAGTCTAAGTCAGGTCTAAGTCAAGTTAAGAAAGTACCAGGTCAGGTCTAAGTCAAGTTAAGAAAGTACCAGGTCAGGTCTAAGTCAAGTTAAGAAAGTACCAGGTCAGGTCTAAGTCAAGTTAAGAAAGTACCAGGTCAGGTCTAAGTCAAGTTAAGAAAGTACCAGGTCAGGTCTAAGTCAAGTTAAGAAAGTACCAGGTCAGGTCTAAGTCAAGTTAAGAAAGTACCAGGTCAGGTCTAAGTCAAGTTAAGAAAGTACCAGGTCAGGTCTAAGTCAAGTTAAGAAAGTACCAGGTCAGGTCTAAGTCAAGTTAAGAAAGTACCAGCTCAAGTCTAAGTCAAGTTAAGAAAGTACCAGGTCAGGTCTAAGTCAAGTTAAGAAAGTACCAGGTCAGGTCTAAGTCAAGTTAAGAAAGTACCAGGTCAGGACTAAGTCAAGTTAAGAAAGTACCAGGTCAGGTCTAAGTCAAGTTAAGAAAGTACCAGGTCAGGTCTAAGTCAAGTTAAGAAAGTACCAGGTCAGGTCTAAATCAAGTTAAGAAAGTACCAGGTCAGGTCTAAATCAAGTTAAGAAAGTACCAGGTCAGGTCTAAGTCAAGTTAAGAAAGTACCAGGTCAGGTCTAAGTCAAGTTAAGAAAGTACCAGGTCAGGTCTAAGTCAAGTTAAGAAAGTACCAGGTCAGGTCTAAGTCAAGTTAAGAAAGTACCAGGTCAGGTCTAAGTCAAGTTAAGAAAGTACCAGGTCAGGTCTAAGTCAAGTTAAGAAAGTACCAGGTCAGGTCTAAGTCAAGTTAAGAAAGTACCAGGTCAGGTCTAAGTCAAGTTAAGAAAGTACCAGGTCAGGTCTAAGTCAAGTTAAGAAAGTACCAGGTCAGGTCTAAGTCAAGTTAAGAAAGTACCAGGTCAGGTCTAAGTCAAGTTAAGAAAGTACCAGGTCAGGTCTAAGTCAAGTTAAGAAAGTACCAGGTCAGGTCTAAGTCAAGTTAAGAAAGTACCAGGTCAGGTCTAAGTCAAGTTAAGAAAGTACCAGGTCAGGTCTAAGTCAAGTTAAGAAAGTACCAGGTCAGGTCTAAGTCAAGTTAAGAAAGTACCAGGTCAGGTCTAAGTCAAGTTAAGAAAGTACCAGGTCAGGTCTAAGTCAAGTTAAGAAAGTACCAGGTCAGGTCTAAGTCAAGTTAAGAAAGTACCAGGTCAGGTCTAAGTCAAGTTAAGAAAGTACCAGGTCAGGTCTAAGTCAAGTCATTTTTTTTCTTAAGTTTCGTTAAAATAATCTCCTTCTCTTTCTCCCTCCCCCCTCCCTCCCCCCTCCCTCCCCCCTCCCTCTCCCGTCCCTCTCCCCTCCCTCCCCCTCCCTCTCCCCTCCCTCTTCCCTCCCTCTCCCGTCCCTCTCCCCTCCCTCTCCCCTCCCTCACCCCTCCCTCTCCCTTCCCTCTCCCCTCCCTCTCCCTTCCCTCCCCCCTCCCTCTCCCTCCCTCACCCCTCCTCTCCCTTCCCTCCCCTCCTCTCCCCTCCCCTCACCTCCTCTCCCTTCCCCTCACCCTCCCTCCTCCCCTCCTCACCCCTCCTCTCCCTTCCCTCCCCTCCCCTCACCCCCTCCTCTCCCTTCCCTCCTCCCTCTCCCCTCCTCACCCCTCCTCACCCCTCCCTCTCCCCTCCCCTCACCCCTCCTCTCCCCTCCCCTCCCCCTCCCCTCCCTCCCCCTCCCTCCCCTCCCATCCCCTCCCCCCTCCCCTCCTCCCCTCCCTCTCCCCGTCCCTCACCCCTCCCTCTCCCCTCCCTCTCCCCTCCCCTCCCCCACCCTCCTCTCCCCTCCCTCTCCCTCCTCACCCCTCCTCACCCTCCTCCCCCTCCCTCCCCCTCCCTCCCCCTCCTCCCCTCCTCTCCCCTCCTCTCCTGTCCCTCACCCCTCCTCTCCTCCCTCACCCCTCCCTCACCCCTCCCCTCACCCCTCCTCTCCCCTCCTCTCCCTTCCTCCCCCTCCCTCTCCCCTTCCCTCCCCCTCCCTCTCCCCTCCCTCCCCTCCTCTCCTTCCCTCCCCCTCCTCTCTCCTCCCCTCACCCTCCCCTCTCCCCTTCCCTCCCCCTCCTCACCCCTCCTCTCCCCTCCCTCTCCCTTCCCTCCCCCTCCCCTCTCCCCTCCCCTCACCCCTCCCTCTCCCCTCCCTCACCCCTCCCTCTCCCTCCCTCCCCTCCCCTCCCCCTCCCCTCCCCTCCTCCCTCCCCTCCCCTCCCCTCCCTCCCCTCCTCCCTCCTCTCCCCTCCCTCACCCCTCCTCTCCCCTCCCTCCTTTCCCTCACCCTCCTCCCCTCCCCTCCCTCCCCTCCCTCCCCCTCCCTCCCCTCCCCCTCCCCTCCCCTCTCCCTCCTCCCTCCCCTCCCCTCCCTCTCCCGTCCTCACCCCTCCCTCCTCCCTCCCTCCTCCTCACCCCTCCCCTCCCCTCCCCTCCCTCTCCTCCCTCACCCCTCCCTCCCCTCCCTCCCCCCTCCCTCCCCCCTCCCTCCCCCCTCCTCTCCCCTCCCTCTCCCGTCCCTCACCCCTCCCTCCCCTCCTCACCCCTCCCTCACCCCTCCCTCACCCCTCCCCTCCCTCTCCCTTCCCTCTCCCCTCCCTCCCTCTCTTCCTCCCTCCCTCCCCTCCCCTCTCTCCTCCCCTCCTCCCTCCTCCCCTCTCCCTCCAGGAGCAATTCATTTCTCTCTTGAAAAGTGAATTCCCAGTCTGTCTCATTTTTTAGACATTGAGTGATGACTGTGTGGTGACTGTGGTGACTGTGTGGTGACTGTGTGATGACTGTGTGTGGTGACTGTGTGATGACTGTGTGTCGTGACTGTGTGATGACTGTGTGTGGTGACTGTGTGATGACTGTGTGTGGTGACTGTGTGATGACTGTGTGGTGACTGTGTGATGACTGTGTGTGGTGACTGGTGTTGCAACCCCTGAATGGGTTACAATGATTATTATGTATATATATAATGTATATTACCTTTTCATTTAATTTTATATTGTTTATATTTGCGATAATAGCTAAATCGTAAATGTATGACTATATTATTATTTGACTGTTATATTGTTATTTGACTTATGTTGTTAGGATGTACATAAAATGTGCTCAGTTTAAGTCTTGTCAAACTACTGTAATTATCGCTTGTTGCTCGTTATACTGCCGGCTTCTGAGCTGTGCTGTCCACGGGGCTATCATGTGATCGAGGGGGGGGGTGTCCTCACCTCTCGTGAAGTATTCAGTCTGCTCTAGACTCGCTTGGTGGTTGGACAGATTGTGTCTCATTATTCTTGTTAGTTCTGTAGAACTTTGTTCACAGAACATTGTATAGACTTAGTGATTTTCGACGTTGTACTGAGGTTGTGTGTCACATAGACACTCTGAACATCTCAGGTCCCGAGCTATAGCT
The DNA here is from genome assembly GCF_038502225.1 of Cherax quadricarinatus. Lineage (NCBI taxonomy): Eukaryota > Metazoa > Arthropoda > Malacostraca > Decapoda > Parastacidae > Cherax > Cherax quadricarinatus. Next base: position 76,528 of record NW_027196226.1, read on the forward strand.
TCTGACCTAATTTTGTACTGGTTTCTGTGTATTGTCACAGTCAGGGTTTTTCCTATGCTGAACTTAGATTCAATAGTATGGAAGTTTTGTAACTTTTGTGGAGGATCTGCTGATGGTCCCTACTTAGTGTCGTTATATTATCTCCTTGATCCTGATTGTGTCGCAGTCGCTTGTTATTGCATTGCTATTGGGCTTAGCATTCTTTGTTGTTCAAGCAGACTGTTCTGGTTGCCAGTCGGTCAAGAAGTTAGTTTATTTGAGGACTTTGTCGGTCACTTGTTTAAGTCTAGTCGAGTCGTGAGACATAGCGAACTACTTAGAGCACTTACACACATACATACACACTTGTACATATTTATAATATCTTATTAAATGTTAATGTACCTGACGGTACTTAAGAATTATAAATGTGATATGTGCTTTCAGCACAATAATATTGAACTCGAGAGATTGATTTTATTTTGATTGCTGTGATTTAATTTACTTTGATAATATACCTCTAGACTTAATAAATTTATTAAATTTTAATTTCTCTAGTTAGTAGCCTACCAGTTGTAATCCTAAAGCGCTATTGAACCATACTGAATTTTAATGGATAATTGGACAAGGATACTGACTAATTGTTACGAAAACCCAGTAACAGGCTGGATGCTAGAAGGGCAGTCCTTTCTAGTATTCACTGGAGATCTCTAAGCTTTTAGAATCGCGTTTTTTGTAACAACTGGTGACTGTGGTGACTGTGTGGTGACTGTGTGGTGACTGTGTGTGATGACTGTGTGGTGACTGTGTGTGATGACTGTGTGGTGACTGTGTGGTGACTGTGTGTGATGACTGTGTGTGGTGACTGTGTGGTGACTGTGTGTGGTGACTGTGTGTGGTGACTGTGTGTGGTGACTGTGTGTGGTGACTGTGTGATGACTGTGTGGTGACTGTGTGTGGTGACTGTGTGTGGTGACTGTGTGTGGTGACTGTGTGGTGACTGTGTGTGGTGACTGTGTGTGGTGACTGTGTGTGGTGACTGTGTGGTGACTGTGTGTCGTGACTGTGTGTGCTGACTGTGTGGTGACTGGTGACTGTGTGGCGACTGTGTAGTGACTGTGTGTGGTGACTGGTGACTGTGGTGACTGGTGACTGTGTGTGGTGACTGTGTGTGGTGACTGTGTGTGGTGACTGTGTGTGGTGACTGTGTGTGGTGACTGTGTGTGGTGACTGTGTGTTGACTGTGTGTGGTGACTGTGTGTGGTGACTGTGTGTGGTGACTGTGTGTGGTGACTGTGTGGTGACTGTGTGTGGTGACTGTGTGATGACTGTGTGTGGTGACTGTGTGTTGACTGTGTGTGGTGACTGTGTAGTGACTGTGTGTGGTGACTGTGTGTGGTGACTGTGTGGTGACTGTGTTGACTGTGTGTGTTGACTGTGTGTGGTGATTGTGTGTGGTGACTGTGTAGTGACTGTGTGTGGTTACTGTGTGTGGGGACTGTGTGTGGTGACTGTGTGGGGACTGTGTGTAGTATCTGTGTGTGGTGACTGTGTGTAGTGACTGTGTGGTTACTGTGTGTGGGGACTATGTGTGGTGACTGTGTGTGGTGACTGTGTGTGGTGACTGTGTGTGGTGACTGTGTAGTGACTGTGTGGGGACTGTGTGGTGACTGTGTATGGTGACTGTGTGTGTGGTGACTGTGGGTGGTGATGCACTGAGGTGAATCCATATCAAAACACACGGAGTTGGCCTCATAACACAGCTGTCAAGGTGGGCCCTGTAGACGAGCAGCATATTTTAATACCCAGCAGCAGCATGCTGCAGTGTGCAGCAGCAATAGCGGTAGCAGCATGCTGCATTGTACAGCAGGAGGTGGAATCCTCAGGACCCCCCCCCCTCCCTCTCACTGAGAGAGGATTCTCACCAGCTAGGGATCAGACTCAGCTCAGTCACTGCTACTTGCCTGCAGGGAATCCTGCTCCTCTCTGTGCAACCTCCATCCTCACCTGCATTTTTATGAGAGGATGTAGGTTCTGAAGGCCTGGCTTTAATCAGTGTTTTAAGAAGGCTTTGGAAAACGAGACGCCTTAATAGTGATGAGAGAGAGAGAGACAGAGAGAGAGAGAGAGAGAGAGAGACAGAGACAGAGAGACAGAGAGACTGACAGACAGACACAGACAGAGACAGACAGAGAGAAAAAAAAGAGAAAAATTTTAACAAGTTAAAGCTCCCCCTTTGTTGATGATAATAATAATAATAATAAAATATATTATTATTATTATTATTATTATTATTATTATTATTATTATTATTATTATGTGTTTTAGTTTATAATTTTAGATGCACAGGTCATTGATCAATGGTATCGTCTTCAGTGTTCGTACTTATTGAGTGATGTGTCAGTCTTGGATGTGGTGAGGTGGGTGTGGGAGCTAGGTGGGTGTGGGAGCTAGGTGGGTGTGGGATCTAGGTGGGTGTGGGAGCTAGGTGGGTGTGGGAGCTAGGTGGGTGTGGGAGCTAGGTGGGTGTGGGAGCTAGGTGGGTGTGCGAGCTAGGTGGGTGTGGGAGCTAGGTGGGTGTGCGAGCTAGGTGGGTGTGGGGCTAGGTGGGTGTGGGAGCTAGGGTGGGTGTGGGAGCTAGGTGGGTGTGGGAGCTGGTGGGTGTGGAGCTAGGGTGGGTGTGGGGAGCTAGGTGGGTGTGGGAGCTAGGTGAGTGTGGGAGCTAGGTGGGTGTGGGAGCTAGGTGGGTGTGGGAGCTAGGTGGGTGTGGGAGCTAGGTGAGTGTGGGAGCTAGGTGGGTGTGGGAGCTAGGGTGGGTGTGGGAGCTAGGTGGGTGTGGGAGCTAGGTGGGTGTGGGAGCTAGGTGGGTGTGGGAGCTAGGTGGGTGTGGGAGCTAGGTGGGTGTAGGGGCTAGGGTGGGTGTGGGAGCTAGGTGGGTGTGGGAGCTAGGTGGGTGTGGGAGCTAGGTGGGTGTGGGAGCTAGGTGGGTGTGGGAGCTCGGTGGGTGTGGGATCGGGGTGGGTGTGGGAGCTCGGTGGGTGTGGGTGCTAGGTGGGTGTGGGAGCTAGGTGGGTGTGGGAGCTAGGTGGGTGTGGGAGCTAGGTGGGTGTGGGAGCTAGGTGGGTGGGTGGGAGCTAGGTGGGTGTGGGAGCTAGGTGGGTGTGGGAGCTAGGTGGGTGTGCGAGCTAGGTGGGTGTGGGAGCTAGGTGGGTGTGGGAGCTAGGTGGGTGTGGGAGCTAGGTGGGTGTGCGAGCTAGGTGGGTGTGGGAGCTAGGTGGGTGTGCGAGCTAGGTGGGTGTGGGAGCTAGGTGGGTGTGGGAGCTAGGTGAGTGTGGGAGCTAGGTGGGTGTGGGAGCTAGGTGGGTGTGGGAGGGGCTAGGGTGGGTGTGGGAGCTCCAGGGTGGGTGTGGGAGCTAGGGTGGGTGTGGGAGCTAGGTGGGTGTGGGAGCTGGTGGGTGGGTGGAGGGGCTAGGTGGGTGTGGGAGCTAGGTGGG
>NW_027196226.1:90000-101635 GCF_038502225.1 Cherax quadricarinatus
TTGTTACTACCGTCACTTGTTACTACCGTCACTTGTTACTACCGTCACTTGTTACTACCGTCACTTGTTACTACCGTCACTTGTTACTACCGTCACTTGTTACTACCGTCACTTGTTACTACCGTCACTTGTTACTACCGTCACTTGTTACTACCGTCACTTGTTACTACCGTCACTTGTTACTACCGTCACTTGTTGCTACCGTCACTTGTTACTACCGTCACTTGTTACTACCGTCACTTGTTACTACCGTCACTTGTTACTACCGTCACTTGTTACTACCGTCACTTGTTACTACCGTCACTTGTTGCTACCGTCACTTGTTACTACCGTCACTTGTTACTACCGTCACTTGTTACTACCGTCACTACCGTCACTTGTTACTACCGTCACTTGTTACTACCGTCACTTGTTACTACCGTCACTTGTTACTACCGTCACTTGTTACTACCGTCACTTGTTACTACCGTCACTTGTTACTACCGTCACTTGTTACTACCGTCACTTGTTACTACCGTCACTTGTTACTACCGTCACTTGTTACTACCGTCACTTGTTACTACCGTCACTTGTTACTACCGTCACTTGTTACTACCGTCACTTGTTACTACCGTCACTTGTTACTACCGTCACTTGTTACTACCGTCACTTGTTACTACCGTCACTTGTTACTACCGTCACTTGTTACTACCGTCACTTGTTACTACCGTCACTTGTTACTACCGTCACTTGTTACTACCGTCACTTGTTACTACCGTCACTTGTTACTACCGTCACTTGTTACTACCGTCACTTGTTACTACCGTCACTTGTTACTACCGTCACTTGTTACTACCGTCACTTGTTACTACCGTCACTTGTTACTACCGTCACTTGTTACTACCGTCACTTGTTACTACCGTCACTTGTTACTACCGTCACTTGTTACTACCGTCACTTGTTACTACCGTCACTACCGTGTTACTACCGTCACTTGTTACTACCGTCACTTGTTACTACCGTCACTTGTTACTACCGTCAATTGTTACTACCGTCACTTGTTACTACCGTCACTTGTTACTACCGTCACTACCGTCACTTGTTACTACCGTCACTTGTTACTACCGTCACTTGTTACTACCGTCACTTGTTACTACCGTCACTTGTTACTACCGTCACTTGTTACTACCGTCACTTGTTACTACCGTCACTTGTTACTACCGTCACTTGTTGCTACCGTCACTTGTTGCTACCGTCACTTGTTACTACCGTCACTTGTTACTACCGTCACTTGTTACTACCGTCACTTGTTACTACCGTCACTTGTTACTACCGTCACTTGTTACTACCGTCACTTGTTACTACCGTCACTTGTTACTACCGTCACTTGTTACTACCGTCACTTGTTACTACCGTCACTTGTTACTACCGTCACTTGTTACTACCGTCACTTGTTACTACCGTCACTTGTTGCTACCGTCACTTGTTACTACCGTCACTTGTTACTACCGTCACTTGTTACTACCGTCACTTGTTACTACCGTCACTTGTTACTACCGTCACTTGTTACTACCGTCACTTGTTACTACCGTCACTTGTTACTACCGTCACTTGTTACTACCGTCACTTGTTACTACCGTCACTTGTTACTACCGTCACTTGTTACTACCGTCACTTGTTACTACCGTCACTTGTTGCTACCGTCACTTGTTACTACCGTCACTTGTTACTACCGTCACTTGTTACTACCGTCACTTGTTACTACCGTCACTTGTTACTACCGTCACTTGTTACTACCGTCACTTGTTACTACCGTCACTTGTTACTACCGTCACTTGTTGCTACCGTCACTTGTTACTACCGTCACTTGTTACTACCGTCACTTGTTACTACCGTCACTTGTTACTACCGTCACTTGTTGCTACCGTCACTTGTTGCTACCGTCACTTGTTACTACCGTCACTTGTTACTACCGTCACTTGTTACTACCGTCACTTGTTACTACCGTCACTTGTTGCTACCGTCACTTATTACTACGGTCACTTGTTACTACCGTCACTTGTTACTACCGTCACTTGTTACTACCGTCACTTGTTGCTACCGTCACTTGTTACTACCGTCACTTGTTACTACCGTCACTTGTTGCTACCGTCACTTGTTACTACCGTCACTTGTTACTACCGTCACTTGTTACTACCGTCACTTGTTACTACCGTCACTTGTTACTACCGTCACTTGTTACTACCGTCACTTGTTACTACCGTCACTTGTTACTACCGTCACTTGTTACTACCGTCACTTGTTGCTACCGTCACAAGTTACTACCGTCACTTGTTACTACCGTCACTTGTTACTACCGTCACTTGTTACTACCGTCACTTGTTACTACCGTCACTTGTTACTACCGTCACTTGTTACTACCGTCACTTGTTACTACCGTCACTTGTTACTACCGTCACTTGTTGCTACCGTCACAAGTTACTACCGTCACTTGTTACTACCGTCACTTGTTACTACCGTCACTTGTTACTACCGTCACTTGTTACTACCGTCACTTGTTACTACCGTCACTTGTTACTACCGTCACTTGTTACTACCGTCACTTGTTACTACCGTCACTTGTTACTACCGTCACTTGTTGCTACCGTCACTTGTTGCTACCGTCACTTGTTACTACCGTCACTTGTTACTACCGTCACTTGTTACTACCGTCACTTGTTACTACCGTCACTTGTTACTACCGTCACTTGTTACTACCGTCACTTGTTACTACCGTCACTTGTTACTACCGTCACTTGTTGCTACCGTCACTTGTTGCTACCGTCACTTGTTGCTACCGTCACTTGTTACTACCGTCACTTGTTACTACCGTCACTTGTTACTACCGTCACTTGTTACTACCGTCACTTGTTACTACCGTCACTTGTTACTACCGTCACTTGTTACTACCGTCACTTGTTACTACCGTCACTTGTTACTACCGTCACTTGTTGCTACCGTCACTTGTTGCTACCGTCACTTGTTACTACCGTCACTTGTTACTACCGTCACTTGTTACTACCGTCACTTGTTACTACCGTCACTTGTTACTACCGTCACTTGTTACTACCGTCACTTGTTACTACCGTCACTTGTTACTACCGTCACTTGTTAATACCGTCACTTGTTACTACCGTCACTTGTTACTACCGTCACTTGTTACTACCGTCACTTGTTACTACCGTCACTTGTTGCTACCGTCACAAGTTACTACCGTCACTTGTTACTACCGTCACTTGTTACTACCGTCACAAGTTACTACCGTCACTTGTTACTACCGTCACTTGTTACTACCGTCACTTGTTACTACCGTCACTTGTTGCTACCGTCACTTGTTACTACCGTCACTTGTTACTACCGTCACAAGTTACTACCGTCACTTGTTACTACCGTCACTTGTTAATACCGTCACTTGTTAATACCGTCACTTGTTACTACCGTCACTTGTTAATACCGTCACTTGTCAATACCGTCACTTGTTACTACCGTCATTTGTTACTACCGTCACTTGTTACTACCGCCACTTGTTACTACCGTCACTTGTTACTACCGTCACTTGTTACTACCGTCGCTTGTTACTACCGCCACTTGTTACTACCGTCGCTTGTTACTACCGTCACTTGTTACTACCGTCACTTGTTACTACCGTCACTTGTTACTACCGTCACTTGTTACTACCGTCACTTGTTACTACCGTCACTTGTTACTACCGTCTCTTGTTACTACCGCCACTTGTTACTACCGTCACTTGTTACTACCGTCACTTGTTACTACCGCCGCTTGTTACTACCGTCACTTGTTAATACCGTCACTTGTTGCTACCGTCACTTGTTGCTACCGTCACTTGTTACTACCGTCACTTGTTGCTACCGTCACTTGTTACTACCGTCACTTGTTACTACCGTCACTTGTTACTACCGTCACTTGTTACTACCGTCACTTGTTACTACCGTCACTTGTTACTACCGTCACTTGTTACTACCGTCACTTGTTACTACCGTCACTTGTTACTACCGTCACTTGTTGCTACCGTCACAAGTTACTACCGTCACTTGTTACTACCGTCACTTGTTACTACCGTCACTTGTTACTACCGTCACTTGTTACTACCGTCACTTGTTACTACCGTCACTTGTTGCTACCGTCACTTGTTACTACCGTCACTTGTTACTACCGTCACTTGTTACTACCGTCACTTGTTACTACCGTCACTTGTTGCTACCGTCACTTGTTACTACCGTCACTTGTTACTACCGTCACTTGTTACTACCGTCACTTGTTACTACCGTCACTTGTTACTACCGTCACTTGTTACTACCGTCACTTGTTGCTACCGTCACTTGTTACTACCGTCACTTGTTACTACCGTCACTTGTTACTACCGTCACTTGTTGCTACCGTCACTTGTTACTACCGTCACTTGTTACTACCGTCACTTGTTACTACCGTCACTTGTTACTACCGTCACTTGTTACTACCGTCACTTGTTACTACCGTCACTTGTTACTACCGTCACTTGTTACTACCGTCACTTGTTGCTACCGTCACTTGTTACTACCGTCACTTGTTACTACCGTCACTTGTTACTACCGTCACTTGTTACTACCGTCACTTGTTGCTACCGTCACTTGTTGCTACCGTCACTTGTTACTACCGTCACTTGTTACTACCGTCACTTGTTACTACCGTCACTTGTTACTACCGTCACTTGTTACTACCGTCACTTGTTACTACCGTCACTTGTTGCTACCGTCACTTATTACTACCGTCACTTGTTACTACCGTCACTTGTTACTACCGTCACTTGTTACTACCGTCACTTGTTGCTACCGTCACTTGTTACTACCGTCACTTGTTACTACCGTCACTTGTTGCTACCGTCACTTGTTACTACCGTCACTTGTTACTACCGTCACTTGTTACTACCGTCACTTGTTACTACCGTCACTTGTTACTACCGTCACTTGTTACTACCGTCACTTGTTACTACCGTCACTTGTTACTACCGTCACTTGTTACTACCGTCACTTGTTGCTACCGTCACAAGTTACTACCGTCACTTGTTACTACCGTCACTTGTTACTACCGTCACTTGTTACTACCGTCACTTGTTACTACCGTCACTTGTTACTACCGTCACTTGTTACTACCGTCACTTGTTGCTACCGTCACAAGTTACTACCGTCACTTGTTACTACCGTCACTTGTTACTACCGTCACTTCTTACTACCGTCACTTGTTACTACCGTCACTTGTTACTACCGTCACTTGTTACTACCGTCACTTGTTACTACCGTCACTTGTTACTACCGTCACTTGTTACTACCGTCACTTGTTACTACCGTCACTTGTTGCTACCGTCACTTGTTGCTACCGTCACTTGTTACTACCGTCACTTGTTACTACCGTCACTTGTTACTACCGTCACTTGTTACTACCGTCACTTGTTACTACCGTCACTTGTTACTACCGTCACTTGTTACTACCGTCACTTGTTACTACCGTCACTTGTTGCTACCGTCACTTGTTGCTACCGTCACTTGTTGCTACCGTCACTTGTTACTACCGTCACTTGTTACTACCGTCACTTGTTACTACCGTCACTTGTTACTACCGTCACTTGTTACTACCGTCACTTGTTACTACCGTCACTTGTTACTACCGTCACTTGTTGCTACCGTCACTTGTTGCTACCGTCACTTGTTGCTACCGTCACTTGTTACTACCGTCACTTGTTACTACCGTCACTTGTTACTACCGTCACTTGTTACTACCGTCACTTGTTACTACCGTCACTTGTTACTACCGTCACTTGTTACTACCGTCACTTGTTACTACCGTCACTTGTTAATACCGTCACTTGTTACTACCGTCACTTGTTACTACCGTCACTTGTTACTACCGTCACTTGTTACTACCGTCACTTGTTGCTACCGTCACAAGTTACTACCGTCACTTGTTACTACCGTCACTTGTTACTACCGTCACAAGTTACTACCGTCACTTGTTACTACCGTCACTTGTTACTACCGTCACTTGTTACTACCGTCACTTGTTGCTACCGTCACTTGTTACTACCGTCACTTGTTACTACCGTCACAAGTTACTACCGTCACTTGTTACTACCGTCACTTGTTAATACCGTCACTTGTTAATACCGTCACTTGTTACTACCGTCACTTGTTAATACCGTCACTTGTCAATACCGTCACTTGTTACTACCGTCATTTGTTACTACCGTCACTTGTTACTACCGCCACTTGTTACTACCGTCACTTGTTACTACCGTCACTTGTTACTACCGTCGCTTGTTACTACCGCCACTTGTTACTACCGTCGCTTGTTACTACCGTCACTTGTTACTACCGTCACTTGTTACTACCGTCACTTGTTACTACCGTCACTTGTTACTACCGTCACTTGTTACTACCGTCACTTGTTACTACCGTCTCTTGTTACTACCGCCACTTGTTACTACCGTCACTTGTTACTACCGTCACTTGTTACTACCGCCGCTTGTTACTACCGTCACTTGTTAATACCGTCACTTGTTACTACCGCCACTTGTTACTACCGTCACTTGTAACTACCGTCACTTGTTGCTACCGTCAATTGTTACTACCGCCACTTGTTACTACCGTCACTTGTTACTACCGTCACTTGTTACTACCGTCACTTGTTACTACCGTCACTTGTTACTACCGTCACTTGTTACTACCGTCACTTGTTACTACCGTCACTTGTTACTACCGTCACTTGTTACTACCGTCACTTGTTACTACCGTCACTTGTTACTACCGTCACTTGTTACTACCGTCACTTGTTGCTACCGTCACAAGTTACTACCGTCACTTGTTACTACCGTCACTTGTTACTACCGTCACAAGTTACTACCGTCACTTGTTACTACCGTCACTTGTTACTACCGTCACTTGTTACTACCGTCACTTGTTGCTACCGTCACTTGTTACTACCGTCACTTGTTACTACCGTCACAAGTTACTACCGTCACTTGTTACTACCGTCACTTGTTAATACCGTCACTTGTTAATACCGTCACTTGTTACTACCGTCACTTGTTAATACCGTCACTTGTTACTACCGTCACTTGTTACTACCGTCATTTGTTACTACCGTCACTTGTTACTACCGCCACTTGTTACTACCGTCACTTGTTACTACCGTCACTTGTTACTACCGTCGCTTGTTACTACCGCCACTTGTTACTACCGTCGCTTGTTACTACCGTCACTTGTTACTTCCGTCACTTGTTACTACCGTCACTTGTTACTACCGTCACTTGTTACTACCGTCACTTGTTACTACCGTCACTTGTTACTACCGTCTCTTGTTACTACCGCCACTTGTTACTACCGTCACTTGTTACTACCGTCACTTGTTACTACCGCCGCTTGTTACTACCGTCACTTGTTAATACCGTCACTTGTTACTACCGCCACTTGTTACTACCGTCACTTGTAACTACCGTCACTTGTTGCTACCGTCACTTGTTACTACCGCCACTTGTTACTACCGTCACTTGTTACTACCGTCACTTGTTACTACCGTCACTTGTTACTACCGTCACTTGTTACTACCGTCACTTGTTACTACCGCCACTTGTTACTACCGTCACTTGTTACTACCGCCACTTGTTACTACCGTCACTTGTTACTACCGTCACTTGTTACTACCGTCACTTGTTACTACCGTCACTTGTTACTACCGCCACTTGTTACTACCGTCACTTGTTACTACCGTCACTTGTTACTACCGTCACTTGTTGCTACCGTCACTTGTTGCTACCGTCACTTGTTACTACCGTCACTTGTTGCTACCATCACTTGTTACTACCGTCACTTGTTGCTACCGTCACTTGTTACTGCCGTCACTTGTTACTGCCGTCACTTGTTACTACCGTCACTTGTTACTATCGTCACTTATTACTACCGTCACTTGTTACTACCGTCACTTGTTACTATCGTCACTTGTTACTACCGTCACTTGTTACTACCGTCACTTGTTACTACCGTCACTTGTTACTACCGTCACTTGTTGCTACCGTCACTTGTTGCTACCGTCACTTGTTGCTACCGTCACTTGTTACTACCGTCACTTGTTACTACCGTCACTTGTTACTACCGCCACTTGTTACTACCGCCACTTGTTACTACCGTCACTTGTTACTACCGTCACTTGTTACTACCGCCACTTGTTACTACCGTCACTTGTTACTACCGTCACTTGTTGCTACCGTCACTTGTTACTACCGTCACTTGTTACTACCGTCACTTGTTGCTACCGTCACAAGTTACTACCGTCACTTGTTACTACCGTCACTTGTTGCTACCGTCACTTGTTACTACCGTCACTTGTTACTACCGCCACTTGTTACTACCGCCACTTGTTACTACCGTCACTTGTTGCTACCGTCACTTGTTGCTACCGTCACTTGGAATAACAGTGTTGCCAGTAATGTGAGGGATATCCTGGGATAAGTGTTGCCAGTAATGTGAGGGATATCTTGGGATAACAGTGTTGCCAGTAATGTGAGGGATATCCTGGGATAACAGTGTTGCCAGTAATGTGAGGGATATCCTGGGATAACAGTGTTGCCAGTAATGTGAGGGATATCCTAGGATAACAGTGTTGCCAGTAATGTGAGGGATATCCTGGGATAAGTGTTGCCAGCAATGTGAGGGATATCCTAGGATAACAGTGTTGCCAGTAATGTGAGGGATATCCTAGGATAACAGTGTTGCCAGTAATGTGAGGGATATCCTGGGATAACAGTGTTGCCAGTAATGTGAGGGATATCCTGGAATAACAGTGTTGCCAGTAATGTGAGGAATATCCTGGGATAATAGTGTTGCCAGTAATGTGAGGGATATGCTGGGATAACAGTGTTGCCAGTAATGTGAGGGATATCCTGGGATAAGTGTTGCCAGTAATGTGAGGGATATCCTGGGATAACAGTGTTGCCAGTAATGTGAGGGATATCCTGGGATAACAGTGTTGCCAGTAATGTGAGGGATATCCTGGGATAACAGTGTTGCCAGTAATGTGAGGGATATCCTGGGATAACAGTGTTGCCAGTAATGTGACGGATATCATGGGATAACAGTGTTGCCAGTAATGTGAGGGATATCCTGGGATAACAGTGTTGCCAGTAATGTGAGGGATATCCTAGGATAACAGTGTTGCCAGTAATGTGAGGGATATCCTGGGATAACAGTGTTGCCAGTAATGTGAGGGATATCCTAGGATAACAGTGTTGCCTGTAATGTGAGGGATATCCTAGGATAACAGTGTTGCCAGTAATGTGAGGGATATCCTGGGATAACAGTGGTGCCAGTAATGTGAGGGATATCCTGGGATAACAGTGTTGCCAGTAATGTGAGGGATATCCTGGGATAACAGTGTTGCCAGTAATGTGAGGGATATTCTGGGATAACAGTGTTGCCAGTAATGTGAGGGATATCCTGGGATAACAGCGTTGCCAGTAATGTGAGGGATATCCTGGGATAATACTGTTGCCAGTAATGTGAGGGATATCCTGGGATAAGTGTTGCCAGTAATGTGAGGGATATCCTGGGATAAGTGTTGCCAGTAATGTGAGGGATATCCTGGGATAACAGTGTTGCCAGTAATGTGAGGGATATCCTGGGATTACAGTGTTGCCAGTAATGTGAGGGATATCCTTGGATAACAGTGTTGCCAGTAATGTGAGGGATATCCTAGGATAACAGTGTTGCCAGTAATGTGAGGGATATCCTAGGATAACAGTGTTGCCAGTAATGTGAGGGATATCCTAGGATAACAGTGTTGCCAGTAATGTGAGGGATATCCTAGGATAACAGTGTTGCCAGTAATGTGAGGGATATCCTGGTGATAACAGTGTTGCCAGTAATGTGAGGGATATCCTGGGATAACAGTGTTGCCAGTAATGTGAGGGATATGCTGGGATAACAGTGTTGCCAGTAATGTAAGGGATATCCTGGGATAAGTGTTGCCAGTAATGTGAGGGATATCCTGGAATAACAGTGTTGCCAGTAATGTGAGGAATATCCTGGGATAATAGTGTTGCCAGTAATGTGAGGGATATGCTGGGATAACAGTGTTGCCAGTAATGTGAGGGATATCCTGGGATAAGTGTTGCCAGTAATGTGAGGGATATCCTGGGATAACAGTGTTGCCAGTAATGTGAGGGATATCCTGGGATAACAGTGTTGCCAGTAATGTGAGGGATATCCTGGGATAACAGTGTTGCCAGTAATGTGAGGGATATCATGGGATAACAGTGTTGCCAGTAATGTGAGGGATATCCTGGGATAACAGTGTTGCCAGTAATGTGAAGGATATCCTAGGATAACAGTGTTGCCAGTAATGTGAGGGATATCCTAGGATAACAGTGTTGCCAGTAATGTGAGGGATATCCTAGGATAACAGTGTTGCCAGTAATGTGAGGGATATCCTAGGATAACAGTGTTGCCAGTAATGTGAGGGATATCCTGGTGATAACAGTGTTGCCAGTAATGTGAGGGATATCCTGGGATAACAGTGTTGCCAGTAATGTGAGGGATATGCTGGGATAACAGTGTTGCCAGTAATGTAAGGGATATCCTGGGATAAGTGTTGCCAGTAATGTGAGGGATATCCTGGAATAACAGTGTTGCCAGTAATGTGAGGAATATCCTGGGTTAATAGTGTTGCCAGTAATGTGAGGGATATGCTGGGATAACAGTGTTGCCAGTAATGTGAGGGATATCCTGGGATAAGTGTTGCCAGTAATGTGAGGGATATCCTGGGATAACAGTGTTGCCAGTAATGTGAGGGATATCCTGGGATAACAGTGTTGCCAGTAATGTGAGGGATATCCTGGGATAACAGTGTTGCCAGTAATGTGAGGGATATCATGGGATAACAGTGTTGCCAGTAATGTGAGGGATATCCTGGGATAACAGTGTTGCCAGTAATGTGAAGGATATCCTAGGATAACAGTGTTGCCAGTAATGTGAGGGATATCCTAGGATAACAGTGTTGCCAGTAATGTGAGGGATATCCTGGGATAACAGTGTTGCCAGTAATGTGAGGGATATCCTAGGATAACAGTGTTGCCTGTAATGTGAGGGATATCCTAGGATAACAGTGTTGCCAGTAATGTGAGGGATATCCTGGGATAAGTGTTGCCAGTAATGTGAGGGATATCCTGGGATAACAGTGTTGCCAGTAATGTGAGGGATATCCTGGGATAACAGTGTTGCCAGTAATGTGAGGGATATCCTGGGATAACAGCGTTGCCAGTAATGTGAGGGATATCCTGGGATAATAGTGTTGCCAGTAATGTGAGGGATATCCTGGGATAAGTGTTGCCAGTAATGTGAGGGATATCCTGGGATAACAGTGTTGCCAGTAATGTGAGGGATATCCTGGGATTACAGTGTTGCCAGTAATGTGAGGGATATCCTGGGATAACAGTGTTGCCCGTAATGTGAGGGATATCCTAGGATAACAGTGTTGCCAGTAATGTGAGGGATATCCTGGGGATAACAGTGTTGCCAGTAATGTGAGGGATATCCTGGGATAACAGTGTTGCCAGTAATGTGAGTGATATCCT
>NW_027196227.1:0-101599 GCF_038502225.1 Cherax quadricarinatus
ATCAAAATTAATCAAAGGAAAAGGAGGGTAGTTCCAAATACTTGGATCAACACCTCTTCCTCAGCACCTAGGCACCATCTTCTTCCTCAGCATCTAGGCACCATCTTCTTCCTCAGCATCTAGGCACCATCTTCTTCCTCAGCATCTAGGCACCATCTTCTTCCTCAGCATCTAGGCACCATCTTCTTCCTCAGCATCTAGGCACCATCTTCTTCCTCAGCATCTAGGCACCATCTTCTTCCTCAGCATCTAGGCACCATCTTCTTCCTCAGCATCTAGGCACCATCTTCTTCCTCAGCATCTAGGCACCATAGGCACCATCTTCTTCCTCAGCATCTAGGCACCATCCTCTTCCTCAGCATCTAGGCACCATCTTCTTCCTCAGCATCTAGGCACCATCTTCTTCCTCAGCATCTAGGCACCATCTTCTTCCTCAGCATCTAGGCACCATCTTCTTCCTCAGCATCTAGGCACCATCTTCTTCCTCAGCATCTAGGCACCATCCTCTTCCTCAGCATCTAGGCACCATCTTCTTCCTCAGCATCTAGGCACCATCCTCTTCCTCAGCATCTAGGCACCATCTTCTTCCTCAGCATCTAGGCACCATCCTCTTCCTCAGCATCTAGGCACCATCCTCTTCCTCAGCATCTAGGCACCATCCTCTTCCTCAGCATCTAGGCACCATCCTCTTCCTCAGCATCTAGGCACCATCCTCTTCCTCAGCATCTAGGCACCATCCTCTTCCTCAGCATCTAGGCACCATCCT
Source organism: Cherax quadricarinatus (assembly GCF_038502225.1). NCBI lineage: Eukaryota > Metazoa > Arthropoda > Malacostraca > Decapoda > Parastacidae > Cherax > Cherax quadricarinatus. The sequence goes on from NW_027196227.1 coordinate 767, forward strand.
CTTCCTCAGCATCTAGGCACCATCCTCTTCCTCAGCATCTAGGCACCATCCTCTTCCTCAGCATCTAGGCACCATCCTCTTCCTCAGCATCTAGGCACCATCCTCTTCCTCAGCATCTAGGCACCATCCTCTTCCTCAGCATCTAGGCACCATCTTCTTCCTCAGCATCTTCTTCCTCAGCATCTAGGCACCATCCTCTTCCTCAGCATCTAGGCACCATCCTCTTCCTCAGCATCTAGGCACCATCCTCTTCCTCAGCATCTAGGCACCATCCTCTTCCTCAGCATCTAGGCACCATCCTCTTCCTCAGCATCTAGGCACCATCCTCTTCCTCAGCATCTAGGCACCATCCTCTTCCTCAGCATCTAGGCACCATCCTCTTCCTCAGCATCTAGGCACCATCATTCTTCCTCAGCATCTAGGCACCATCCTCTTCCTCAGCATCTAGGCACCATCTTCTTCCTCCATCTAGGCACCATCTTCTTCCTCAGCATCTAGGCACCATCCTCTTCCTCAGCATCTAGGCACCATCCTCTTCCTCAGCATCTAGGCACCATCCTCTTCCTCAGCATCTAGGCACCATCCTCTTCCTCAGCATCTAGGCACCATCCTCTTCCTCAGCATCTAGGCACCATCCTCTTCCTCAGCATCTAGGCACCATCCTCTTCCTCAGCATCTAGGCACCATCCTCTTCCTCAGCATCTAGGCACCATCCTCTTCCTCAGCATCTAGGCACCATCCTCTTCCTCAGCATCTAGGCACCATCCTCTTCCTCAGCATCTAGGCACCATCCTCTTCCTCAGCATCTAGGCACCATCTTCTTCCTCAGCATCTAGGCACCATCCTCTTCCTCAGCATCTAGGCACCATCCTCTTCCTCAGCATCTAGGCACCATCCTCTTCCTCAGCATCTAGGCACCATCCTCTTTCCTCAGCATCTAGGCACCATCCTCTTCCTCAGCATCTAGGCACCATCCTCTTCCTCAGCATCTAGGCACCATCCTCTTCCTCAGCATCTAGGCACCATCTTCTTCCTCAGCATCTAGGCACCATCCTCTTCCTCAGCATCTAGGCACCATCTTCTTCCTCAGCATCTAGGCACCATCTTCTTCCTCAGCATCTAGGCACCATCCTCTTCCTCAGCATCTAGGCACCATCCTCTTCCTCAGCATCTAGGCACCATCCTCTTCCTCAGCATCTAGGCACCATCTTCTTCCTCAGCATCTAGGCACCATCCTCTTCCTCAGCATCTAGGCACCATCCTCTTCCTCAGCATCTAGGCACCATCCTCTTCCTCAGCATCTAGGCACCATCCTCTTACTTTCAAGGTAACAGTTGTAGAGGAAATTTCGTGCCAAGTCTCAGAGACAAACTAACAGTTACTTTCTCAATGGAGACTCTCCACGCGCGTATAAAAGTTACCTGCTGGGTAAAAATTCATAAAAATCTATGGAACTGTGCATAACAGTAGTTCATAACGGTAGTCGCTTAGCTAATTAGGTGAGCTGGGATACTGGGTAATCACAGTAACACACCAGGTGAAGTAGGTGCTGCAGAAGCTTCAGTAATCCAACACCCAGGCTCACCTGCACCTGCTGGGTCTCCTGCACCTGCTGGCTCACCTGCACCTGCTGGGTCTCCTGCACCTGCTGGCTCACCTGCACCTGCTGGGTCTCCTGCACCTGCTGGCTCACCTGCACCTGCTGGGTCTCCTGGTAAACTGAAGGTGACCTCAAAGACACACTTCAGCGTTTATGAAACACGGGGATTAATGTACGCGTATTGTATACATTATCGACAGAATAAAGAATTAGACACATGTGCAACATCTGGGTATCTTTATCTGGATGGCGAAACTCTACAAATATAGATGCTCAGATTTTACAAATGTGTCCAGTTTTTCACATGTGTTAATCTACTGAAACGAATATACTGTATATCTCTTAAACACTTAGTATATACTGAGGGCTTAATCCCCATTTTTATATTAAATTATAATTAGCTTGTAATGTGCAGGGAAGAAATACAATCATAATGACTCTCGTACAGACGTCAGAATCACTACCTAATAAATTAACCAACCTTCCTCATCCCCGTACAGTGTAGCATCTCTCGCATCACTACCGTCAAACTGAAATGAACCTGATCACGTCGGAAACACATTTCAGCAGAAAAAAAATTGGTTGACCATGGAGAGAGGTGACATAAGTACCTACTTACCCACGAGGCTGCCATCTTGCCTTATTTAAATTCTTTAATTTATTGACGAGGATCCCCACGTCACCTTAATTCTTCCTGTAAACTTACAAATATAAATTGTCTATACTTTGCGTTAGGTTAAGCGGAAGTTAAGTTAAGTTTATATATACGATTATCATATGTGATACGAGAATGTACGGTTATCATTAGTGATACGAGAATGTACGGTTATCATATGTGATACGAGAATGTACGGTTATCATATGTGATACAAGAATGTACGGTTATCATATGTGATACAAGAATGTACGGTTATCATATGTGATACAAGAATGTACGGAGTGACACGAGAATGTACGGTTATCATATGTGATACGAGAATGTACGGTTATCATATGTGATACGAGAATGTACGGTTATCATATGTGATACAAAAATGTACGGTTATCATATGTGATACAAGAATGTACGGTTACATACGTGAGAATGTACGGTTATCATATGTGATACAAGAATGTACGGTTATCATATGTGATACAAGAATGTACGGTTATCATATGTGATACAAGAATGTACGGTTATCATATGTGATACGAGAATGTACGGTTATCATTAGTGATACGAGAATGTACGGTTATCATTTGACACGAGAATGAACGGTTATCATATGTGATACGAGAATGTACGGTTATCACATGTACGAGAATGCACGGTTATCATATGTGATACGAGAATGTACGGTTATCATTAGTGACACGAGAATGAACGGTTATTATATGTGATACAAGAATGTACGGTTATCATATGTGATACGAGAATGTACGGTTATCATATGTGATACAAGAATGTACGGTTATCATATGTGATACAAGAATGTACGGTTATCATTAGTGACACGAGAATGTACGGTTATCATTAGTGAGACGAGAATGTACGGTTATCATATGGGATACAAGAATGTACGGTTATCGAGAATGTACGGTTATCATATGTGATACAAGAATGTACGGTTATCATATGTGATACAAGAATGTACGGTTATCATATGTGATACAAGAATGTACGGTTATCATACGTGATACGAGAATGTACGGTTATCATATTTGATACAAGAATGTACGGTTATCATATGTGATACAAGAATGTACGGTTATCATACGTGATACGAGAATAAACGGTTATCATACGTGATACGAGAATGTACAGTAATCATATGTGATACAAGAATGTACGGTTATCATTAGTGACACGAGAATGTACGGTTATCATACGTGATACGAGAATGTACGGTTATCATACGTGATAAGAGAATGTACGGTTATCATACGTGATACGAGAATGTACGGTTATCATATGTGATACAAGAATGTACGGTTATCATTAGTGACACGAGAATGTACGGTTATCATATGTGATACGAGAATGTACGGTTATCATATGTGATACGAGAATGTACGGTTATCATTATTGACACGAGAATGAACGGTTATCATAAGTGATACGAGAATGTACGGTTATCATACGTGATACGAGAATGTACGGTTATCATATGTGATACGAGAATGTACGGTTATCATATGTGATACGAGAATGTACGGTTATCATTAGTGACACGAGAATGAACGGTTATCATACGTGATACGAGAATGTACGGTTATAATTAGTGACACGAGAATGAACGGTTATCATATGTGATACAAGAATGTACGGTTATCATTAGTGACACGAGAATGTACGGTTATCATATGTGATACGAGAATGTACGGTTATCATTAGTGAGACAAGAATGTACGGTTATCATATGTGATACGAGAATGTACGGTTATCATTAGTGATGTGAGAATGTACGGTTATCATTAGTGATACGAGAATGTACGGTTATCATATGTGATACGAGAGTACGGTTATCATTAGTGATACGAGAATGTACGGTTATCATTAGTGATACGAGATTGTACGGTTATCATTAGTGATACGAGAATGTACGGTTATCACATGTGATACGAGAATGTACGGTTATCATATGTGATACGAGAATGTACGGTTATCACATGTGATACGAGAATGTACGGTTATCACATGTGATACGAGAATGTACGGTTATCACATGTGATACGAGAATGTACGGTTATCACATGTGATACGAGAATGTACGGTTATCATATGTGATACGAGAATGTACGGTTATCACATGTGATACGAGAATGTACGGTTATCACATGTGATACGAGAATGTACGGTTATGACATGTGATACGAGAATGTACGGTTATCATTAGTGATACGAGAATGTTCGGTTATCATTTGTGATACGAGAATGTACGGTTATCATTAGTGATACGAGAATGTACGGTTATCATATGTGATACGAGAATGTACGGTTATCACATGTGATACGAGAATGTACGGTTATCACATGTGATACGAGAATGTACGGTTATCACATGTGATACGAGAATGTACGGTTATCATTAGTGATACGAGAATGTACGGTTATACGGTTATCATTTGTGATACGAGAATGTACGGTTATCATTAGTGATACGAGAATGTACGGTTATCACATGTGATACGAGAATGTACGGTTATCATTAGTGATACGAGAATGTACGGTTATCATTTGTGATACGAGAATGTACGGTTATCACATGTGATGCGAGAATGTACGGTTATCATTAGTGATACGAGAATGTACGGTTATCATTAGTGATACGAGAATGTACGGTTATCATTAGTGATACGAGAATGTACGGTTATCATATGTGATACTTCACGGTTATCATTAGTGATACGAGAAAGTACGGTTATCATTAGTAATTTCACGCAGTGTAATAAACCGTAAACTAATCAGCCTCCTACTACACCTGGAGCGTTAAACCACAAGTAAGTCTACTCACTACTGCAACTTTGTATTAAACCACGAGCTAATCAAGTCACTCCTGCATCCAGTTTGTTAAACTTAATTCGCTTCTACTCACTACTGCATCCAGCTTGTTAATTCATAAGTCATTCTGTTCAGTTACATCCATTGTATTAAACCACAAGCAAGTCAACTCACTACTGCACCCATATGTTAAGCCGCAAACTATACAACTCACTACTGCACCCACGTGTTAAACCACTAAGTAGTTTAACTCCTGCACTCACGTGCTAAACCACAATTAAGACAAGTAACTACTGCTCTCGCAGTATTAAACAAACTCTTCCTGGATCACGACTGATATAAGTAAAATTAAATGATCACAATACAAGCGAGAGACTAAACAGTAATAAGCAGGGAGAAGGTAGCAGAAGCCACAGAGGTAGCAGAAGGAACAGTGAAGATCTAGAGGGAGAAGGTAGCAGAAGCCACATGGAACAGTGAAGAGCTAGAGGGAGAAGGTAGCAGAAGCCACATGGAACAGTGAAGAGCTAGAGGGAGAAGGTAGCAGAAGCCACATGGAACAGTGAAGAGCTAGAGGGAGAAGGTAGCAGAAGCCACATGGAACAGTGAAGAGCTAGAGGGAGAAGGTAGCAGAAGCCACATGGAACAGTGAAGAGCTAGAGGGAGAAGGTAGCAGAAGCCACATGGAACAGTGAAGAGCTAGAGGGAGAAGGTAGCAGAAGCCACATGGAACAGTGAAGAGCTAGAGGGAGAAGGTAGCAGAAGCCACATGGAACAGTGAAGAGCTAGAGGAAGAAGGTAGCAGAAGCAACATGGAACTAGAGGGAGAAGGTAGCAGAAGCCACATGGAACAGTGAAGAGCTAGAGGGAGAAGGTAGCAGAAGCAGTGAAGAGCTAGAGGAAGAAGGTAGCAGAAGCCACATATGGAGGGAGAAGGTAGCAGAAGCCACATGGAACAGTGAAGAGCTAGAGGGAGAAGGTAGCAGAAGCCACATGGAACAGTGAAGAGCTAGAGGGAGAAGGTAGCAGAAGCCACATGGAACAGTGAAGAGCTAGAGGGAGAAGGTAGCAGAAGCCACATGGAACAGTGAAGAGCTAGAGGAAGAAGGTAGCAGAAGCCACATGGAACAGTGAAGAGCTAGAGGAAGAAGGTAGCAGAAGCCACATGGAACAGTGAAGAGCTAGAGGAAGAAGGTAGCAGAAGCCACATGGAACAGTGAAGAGCTAGAGGGAGAAGGTAGCAGAAGCCACATGGAACAGTGAAGAGCTAGAGGAAGAAGGTAGCAGAAGCCACATGGAACAGTGAAGAGCTAGAGGAAGAAGGTAGCAGAAGCCACATGGAACAGTGAAGAGCTAGAGGAAGAAGGTAGCAGAAGCCACATGGAACAGTGAAGAGCTAGAGGAAGAAGGTAGCAGAAGCCACATGGAACAGTGAAGAGCTAGAGGAAGAAGGTAGCAGAAGCCACATGGAACAGTGAAGAGCTAGAGGGAGAAGGTAGCAGAAGCCACATGGAACAGTGAAGAGCTAGAGGGAGAAGGTAGCAGAAGCCACATGGAACAGGAAACAGTGAAGAGCTAGAGGAGGGAGAAGGTAGCAGAAGCCACATGGAACAGTGAAGAGCTAGAGGGAGAAGGTAGCAGAAGCCACATGGAACAGTGAAGAGCTAGAGGGAGAAGGTAGCAGAAGCCACATGGAACAGTGAAGAGCTAGAGGGAGAAGGTAGCAGAAGCCACATGGAACAGTGAAGAGCTAGAGGGAGAAGGTAGCAGAAGCCACATGGAACAGTGAAGAGCTAGAGGGAGAAGGTAGCAGAAGCCACATGGAACAGTGAAGAGCTAGAGGGAGAAGGTAGCAGAAGCCACATGGAACAGTGAAGAGCTAGAGGAAGAAGGTAGCAGAAGCCACATGGAACAGTGAAGAGCTAGAGGGAGAAGGTAGCAGAAGCCACATGGAACAGTGAAGAGCTAGAGGAAGAAGGTAGCAGAAGCCACATGGAACAGTGAAGAGCTAGAGGAAGAAGGTAGCAGAAGCCACATGGAACAGTGAAGAGCTAGAGGAAGAAGGTAGCAGAAGCCACATGGAACAGTGAAGAGCTAGAGGGAGAAGGTAGCAGAAGCCACATGGAACAGTGAAGAGCTAGAGGGAGAAGGTAGCAGAAGCCACATGGAACAGGAACAGTGAAGCCACAGCTAGAGAGGGAGAAGGTAGCAGAAGCCACATGGAACAGTGAAGAGCTAGAGGGAGAAGGTAGCAGAAGCCACATGGAACAGTGAAGAGCTAGAGGAAGAAGGTAGCAGAAGCCACAGCAGTGAGGTAGAGCCACATGGAACAGTGAAGGAGAAGGTAGCAGAAGCCACATGGAACAGTGAAGAGCTAGAGGGAGAAGGTAGCAGAAGCCACATGGAACAGTGAAGAGCTAGAGGGAGAAGGTAGCAGAAGCCACATGTGAACTAGAGGAAGAAGGTAGCAGAAGCCACATGGAACAGTGAAGAGCTAGAGGGAGAAGTAGCAGAAGCCACAGTGAAGAGCTAGATGGAGAAGGTAGCAGAAGCCACATGGAACAGTGAAGAGCTAGAGGGAGAAGGTAGCAGAAGCCACATGGAACAGTGAAGAGCTAGAGGGAGAAGGTAGCAGAAGCCACATGGAACAGTGAAGAGCTAGAGGGAGAAGGTAGCAGAAGCCACATGGAACAGTGAAGAGCTAGAGGGAGAAGGTAGCAGAAGCCACATGGAACAGTGAAGAGCTAGAGGGAGAAGGTAGCAGAAGCCACATGGAACAGTGAAGAGCTAGAGGGAGAAGGTAGCAGAAGCCACACGGAACAGTGAAGAGCTAGAGAGAGAAGGTAGCAGAAGCCACATGGAACAGTGAAGAGCTAGAGGAAGAAGGTAGCAGAAGCCACATGGAACAGTGAAGAGCTAGAGGAAGAAGGTAGCAGAAGCCACATGGAACAGTGAAGAGCTAGAGGGAGAAGGTAGCAGAAGCCACATGGAACAGTGAAGAGCTAGAGGAAGAAGGTAGCAGAAGCCACATGGAACAGTGAAGAGCTAGAGGGAGAAGGTAGCAGAAGCCACATGGAACAGTGAAGAGCTAGAGGGAGAAGGTAGCAGAAGCCACATGGAACAGTGAAGAGCTAGAGGGAGAAGGTAGCAGAAGCCACATGGAACAGTGAAGAGCTAGAGGAAGAAGGTAGCAGAAGCCACATGGAACAGTGAAGAGCTAGAGGGAGAAGGTAGCAGAAGCCACATGGAACAGTGAAGAGCTAGAGGAAGAAGGTAGCAGAAGCCACATGGAACAGTGAAGAGCTAGAGGGAGAAGGTAGCAGAAGCCACATGGAACAGTGAAGAGCTAGAGGGAGAAGGTAGCAGAAGCCACATGGAACAGTGAAGAGCTAGAGGGAGAAGGTAGCAGAAGCCACATGGAACAGTGAAGAGCTAGAGGGAGAAGGTAGCAGAAGCCACATGAAACAGTGAAGAGCTAGAAGGTAGCAGAAGCCACATGGAACAGTGAAGAGCTAGAGGAAGAAGGTAGCAGAAGCCACATGGAACAGTGAAGAGCTAGAGGGAGAAGGTAGCAGAAGCCACATGGAACAGTGAAGAGCTAGAGGGAGAAGGTAGCAGAAGCCACATGGAACAGTGAAGAGCTAGAGGGAGAAGGTAGCAGAAGCCACATGGAACAGTGAAGAGCTAGAGGGAGAAGGTAGCAGAAGCCACATGGAACAGTGAAGAGCTAGAGGAAGAAGGTAGCAGAAGCCACATGGAACAGTGAAGAGCTAGAGGGAGAAGGTAGCAGAAGCCACATGGAACAGTGAAGAGCTAGAGGAAGAAGGTAGCAGAAGCCACATGGAACAGTGAAGAGCTAGAGGGAGAAGGTAGCAGAAGCCACATGGAACAGTGAAGAGCTAGAGGGAGAAGGTAGCAGAAGCCACATGGAACAGTGAAGAGCTAGAGGGAGAAGGTAGCAGAAGCCACATGGAACAGTGAAGAGCTAGAGGAAGAAGGTAGCAGAAGCCACATGGAACAGTGAAGAGCTAGAGGGAGAAGGTAGCAGAAGCCACATGGAACAGTGAAGAGCTAGAGGCCACAGAAGGTAGCAGAAGCCACATGGAACAGTGAAGAGCTAGAGGGAGAAGGTAGCAGAAGCCACATGGAACAGTGAAGAGCTAGAGGGAGAAGGTAGCAGAAGCCACATGGAACAGTGAAGAGCTAGAGGAAGAAGTAGCAGAAGCCACAGCTAGAGGGAGAAGGTAGCAGAAGCCACATGGAACAGTGAAGAGCTAGAGGGAGAAGGTAGCAGAAGCCACATGGAACAGTGAAGAGCTAGAGGGAGAAGGTAGCAGAAGCCACATGGAACAGTGAAGAGCTAGAGGGAGAAGGTAGCAGAAGCCACATGGAACAGTGAAGAGCTAGAGGGAGAAGGTAGCAGAAGCCACATGGAACAGTGAAGAGCTAGAGGGAGAAGGTAGCAGAAGCCACATGGAACAGTGAAGAGCTAGAGGGAGAAGGTGAAGCCACATGGAACAGTGAAGAGCTAGAGGGAGAAGGTAGCAGAAGCCACATGAAACAGTGAAGAGCTAGAGGAAGAAGGTAGCAGAAGCCACATGGAACAGTGAAGAGCTAGAGGGAGAAGGTAGCAGAAGCCACATGGAACAGTGAAGAGCTAGAGGGAGAAGGTAGCAGAAGCCACATGGAACAGTGAAGAGCTAGAGGGAGAAGGTAGCAGAAGCCACATGGAACAGTGAAGAGCTAGAGGGAGAAGGTAGCAGAGGGCACATAGAGGAAGAAGGTAGCAGAAGGAACAGTGAAGAGAACAGTAGAGCTAGAGGAGAAGGTAGCAGAAGCCACATGGAACAGTGAAGAGCTAGAGGGAGAAGGTAGCAGAAGCCACATGGAACGGTGAAGAGCTAGAGGGAGAAGGTAGCAGAAGCCACATGGAACAGTGAAGAGCTAGAGGGAGAAGGTAGCAGAAGCCACATGGAACAGTGAAGAGCTAGAGGGAGAAGGTAGCAGAAGCCACATGGAACAGTGAAGAGCTAGAGGAAGAAGGTAGCAGAAGCCACATGGAACAGTGAAGAGCTAGAGGAAGAAGGTAGCAGAAGCCACATGGAACAGTGAAGAGCTAGAGGGAGAAGGTAGCAGAAGCCACATGGAACAGTGAAGAGCTAGAGGGAGAAGGTAGCAGAAGCCACATGGAACAGTGAAGAGCTAGAGGGAGAAGGTAGCAGAAGCCACATGGAACAGTGAAGAGCTAGAGGGAGAAGGTAGCAGAAGCCACATGGAACAGTGAAGAGCTAGAGGGAGAAGGTAGCAGAAGCCACATGGAACAGTGAAGAGCTAGAGGGAGAAGGTAGCAGAAGCCACATGGAACAGTGAAGAGCTAGAGGGAGAAGGTAGCAGAAGCCACATGGAACAGTGAAGAGCTAGAGGGAGAAGGTAGCAGAAGCCACATGGAACAGTGAAGAGCTAGAGGAAGAAGGTAGCAGAAGCCACATGGAACAGTGAAGAGCTAGAGGGAGAAGGTAGCAGAAGCCACATGGAACAGTGAAGAGCTAGAGCCACATGGAACAGTGAAGAGAAGGTAGCAGAAGCCACATGGAACAGTGAAGAGCTAGAGGAAGAAGGTAGCAGAAGCCACATGGAACAGTGAGGTAGAGCTGGAACAGAAGAGCTAGAGGGAGAAGGTAGCAGAAGCCACATGGAACAGTGAAGAGCTAGAGGAAGAAGGTAGCGGAAGCCACATGGAACAGTGAAGAGCTAGAGGGAGAAGGTAGCAGAAGCCACATAGAACAGTGAAGAGGTAGAGGCAGAAGTAGCAGAAGAGAACTAGAGGGAGAAGGTAGCGGAAGCCACATGGAACAGTGAAGAGCTAGAGGGAGAAGGTAGCAGAAGCCACATGGAACTAGAGCTAGAGGAAGAAGGTAGCAGAAGCCACAGCTAGAGGAAGAAGGTAGCAGAAGCCACAGAACAGTGAAGAGCTGGAGAAGGTAGCAGAAGCCACATGGAACAGTGAAGAGCTAGAGGGAGAAGGTAGCAGAAGCCACATGGAACAGTGAAGAGCTAGAGGAAGAAGGTAGCAGAAGCCACATGGAACAGTGAAGAGCTAGAGGGAGAAGGTAGCAGAAGCCACATGGAACAGTGAAGAGCTAGAGGAAGAAGGTAGCAGAAGCCACATGGAACAGTGAAGAGCTAGAGGGAGAAGGTAGCAGAAGCCACATGGAACAGTGAAGAGCTAGAGGGAGAAGGTAGCAGAAGCCACATGGAACAGTGAAGAGCTAGAGGGAGAAGGTAGCAGAAGCCACATGGAACAGTGAAGAGCTAGAGGGAGAAGGTAGCAGAAGCCACATGGAACAGTGAAGAGCTAGAGGGAGAAGGTAGCAGAAGCCACATGGAACAGTGAAGAGCTAGAGGAAGAAGGTGCTCTAGCTGGCTCGCTGGCTCTAGCTGGCTCGCTGGCTCCAGCTGGCTCGCTGGCTCTAGCTGGTTCGCTGGCTCCAGCCGGCTCGCTGGCTCCAGCCGGCTCGCTGGCTCCTGCTGGCTCGCTGGCTCCAGCCGGCTCGCTGGCTCCAGCCGGCTCGCTGGCTCCAGCCGGCTCGCTGGCTCCAGCTGGTTCGCTGGCTCCAGCTGGCTCGCTTACTCCAGCTGGCTCGCTGGCTCCAGCTGGCTCGCTGGCTCTTACATCTCTTTTTTTCCGTACTCTTTTGTTTAATATTACGTTTTTACGTTTTCTCTTCCCTAGTAAGGTTTTAATAACTATTTCTACGTAGTGGCGAACTGACGAAAAGATATAAAACTTAAATAATGTTATTGAGCACGTGCGTGTTTATAATTTTCTCTCTCTCTCTCTCTCTCTCTCTCTCTCTCTCTCTCTCTCTCTCTCTCTCTCTCTCTCTCTCTCTCTCTCTCTCTCTCTCTCTCTCTCTGTCTCTCATTATCTCATTTGAATGCCATTTTATTGTAAAGAAATATTCAATTAGGGAACAGGATTAAATTGAAGCCATCTGTGGTTAAGAGAGTGAATCTTGCACTGGAAGGGAGTGAATCATTGTTTATGGGTGAGGGTGCCTGGGGGAATAAGAGGGAGGGAGTGGCGGCTGGGATAGCGGAGCTGTGAGGAAGGAGCCTGTAATGATAGGAATTACGACTGGGTGTATCAGTGGGGAAGAAGGGAAAGCAGTTTCTGGTTTGCTGAGAGTTATTGTGTTTGAGCGATAGTAGGAGTTGAGAGAGAGAGGAAATATTTGTTTCAGAATTTGGTGTACCCCTTAATGTGGGGCTGTGCACATTACCTCCCTGACCTGTCTGTGCCTTCAGTCATCCAAATTAGCAAATCAGCATATCATGGATTAAAAGTATCAATTAATTATAATAAACATAATAAAATTATAATAATTATTATAATAAAATTAAAATAATAATGATTAAAATAAAATAATGATATTAATTGTTATTTGCGACCACTGTCAGCCAGTGTTACCAGACCTTGCCACGTGGAGGCCAGTGTTACCAGACCTTGCCACGTGGAGGCCAGTGTTACCAGACCTTGCCACGTGGAGGCCAGTGTTACCAGACCTTGCCACGTGGAGGCCAGTGTTACCAGACCTTGCCACGTGGAGGCCAGTGCTACCAGACCTTGCCACGTGGAGGCCAGTGTTACCAGACCTTGCCACGTGGAGGCCAGTGCTACCAGACCTTGCCACGTGGAGGCCAGTGTTACCTTACCACCTGGAGGCCAGTGTTACCAGACCACGTGGAGGCCAGTGTTACCAGACCTTGCCACGTGGAGGCCAGTGTTACCAGACCTTGCCACGTGGAGGCCAGTGTTACCAGACCTTGCCACGTGGAGGCCAGTGTTACCAGACCTTGCCACGTGGAAGCCAGTGTTACCAGACCTTGCCACGTGGAAGCCAGTGTTACCAGACCTTGCCACGTGGAGGCCAGTGTTACCAGACCTTGCCACGTGGAAGCCAGTGTTACCAGACCTTGCCACGTGGAGGCCAGTGTTACCAGACCTTGCCACGTGGAGGCCAGTGTTACCAGACCTTGCCACGTGGAGGCCAGTGTTACCAGACCTTGCCACGTGGAGGCCAGTGTTACCAGACCTTGCCACGTGGAGGCCAGTGTTACCAGACCTTGCCACGTGGAGGCCAGTGTTACCAGACCTTGTCACGTGGAGGCCAGTGTTACCAGACCTTGCCACGTGGAGGCCAGTGTTACCAGACCTTGCCACGTGGAGGCCAGTGTTACCAGACCTTGCCACGTGGAGGCCAGTGTTACCAGACCTTGCCACGTGGAGGCCAGTGTTACCAGACCTTGCCACGTGGAGGCCAGTGTTACCAGACCTTGCCACGTGGAGGCCAGTGTTACCAGACCTTGCCACGTGGAGGCCAGTGTTACCAGACCTTGCCACGTGGAGGCCAGTGTTACCAGACCTTGCCACGTGGAGGCCAGTGTTACCAGACCTTGCCACGTGGAGGCCAGTGTTACCAGACCTTGCCACGTGGAGGCCAGTGTTACCAGACCTTGCCACGTGGAGGCCAGTGTTACCAGACCTTGTCACGTGGAGGCCAGTGTTACCAGACCTTGCCACGTGGAGGCCAGTGTTACCAGACCTTGCCACGTGGAGGCCAGTGTTACCAGACCTTGCCACGTGGAGGCCAGTGTTACCAGACCTTGCCACGTGGAGGCCAGTGTTACCAGACCTTGCCACGTGGAGGCCAGTGTTACCAGACCTTGCCACGTGGAGGCCAGTGTTACCAGACCTTGCCACGTGGAGGCCAGTGTTACCAGACCTTGCCACGTGGAGGCCAGTGTTACCAGACCTTGCCACGTGGAGGCCAGTGTTACCAGACCTTGCCACGTGGAGGCCAGTGTTACCAGACCTTGCCACGTGGAGGCCAGTGTTACCAGACCTTGCCACGTGGAGGCCAGTGTTACCAGACCTTGCCACGTGGAGGCCAGTGTTACCAGACCTTGCCACGTGGAGGCCAGTGTTACCAGACCTTACCACGTGGAGGCCAGTGTTACCAGACCTTGCCACGTGGAGGCCAGTGTTACCAGACCTTGCCACGTGGAGGCCAGTGTTACCAGACCTTGCCACGTGGAGGCCAGTGTTACCAGACCTTACCACGTGGAGGCCAGTGTTACCAGACCTTGCCACGTGGAGGCCAGTGTTACCAGACCTTGCCACGTGGAGGCCAGTGTTACCAGACCTTGCCACGTGGAGGCCAGTGTTACCAGACCTTGCCACGTGGAGGCCAGTGTTACCAGACCTTGCCACGTGGAGGCCAGTGTTACCAGACCTTGCCACGTGGAGGCCAGTGTTACCAGACCTTGCCACGTGGAGGCCAGTGTTACCAGACCTTGCCACGTGGAGGCCAGTGTTACCAGACCTTGCCACGTGGAGGCCAGTGTTACCAGACCTTGCCACGTGGAGGCCAGTGTTACCAGACCTTACCACGTGGAGGCCAGTGTTACCAGACCTTGCCACGTGGAGGCCAGTGTTACCAGACCTTGCCACGTGGAGGCCAGTGTTACCAGACCTTGCCACGTGGAGGCCAGTGTTACCAGACCTTGCCACGTGGAGGCCAGTGTTACCAGACCTTGCCACGTGGAGGCCAGTGTTACCAGACCTTGCCACGTGGAGGCCAGTGTTACCAGACCTTGCCACGTGGAGGCCAGTGTTACCAGACCTTGCCACGTGGAGGCCAGTGTTACCAGACCTTGCCACGTGGAGGCCAGTGTTACCAGACCTTGCCACGTGGAGGCCAGTGTTACCAGACCTTGCCACGTGGAGGCCAGTGTTACCAGACCTTGCCACGTGGAGGCCAGTGTTACCAGACCTTGCCACGTGGAGGCCAGTGTTACCAGACCTTGCCACGTGGAGGCCAGTGTTACCAGACCTTGCCACGTGGAGGCCAGTGGTTCGTCTTTAAGGTCCGCCCCCCCCCCTCGCCTTCCCCAGGTTCATGTGTCCAGGAATCCATCCGTGGGCCCCCGGATGTCTCCCCTTCCTCACTTCCCTAAGGTCAGCCTCGCCTCTCTCTCTCTTTCTCTCTCTCTCTCTGTCTCTCTCTCTCTCTCTCTCTCTCTCTCTCTCTCTCTCTCTCTCTCTCTCTCTCTCTCTCTCTCTCTCTCTCTCTCTCTCTCTCTCTCTCTCTCTCTCTCTCTCTCTCTCTCTCTCTCTCTCTCTCTCTCTGCCTTCCAGCCTCAGCCTTCTCCAGGTTCATGTATCCAGGAATCCATCCGTCCGCCTCCGGATGTTTTCCCTTCCTCACTTCCCCAAGGTCAGCCTCACCAACCTGTATTCTTGCCTTCCCTAGGTTCATGTATCCAGGAATCCATCCGTTCGCTCCCGGATATCTCCCCTTCCCCACTTACCTAGGGTCGGCGGTGCCTTCCCTGGATCAATGTCTCCAGGAGTCCACTTATTTCACCTCAGGTGGACTTCCTTCCCCACTTCCCCAAAGTCAGCGGTTTTCTTGCCATCCTCAGGTTCATGTATCCAGGAATCCATCCGTCTTCCGCCAGATGTCTTCCCTTCCTCATTTACCCAAGGTCAGCCTCAACTGTTAGTATTCATGCTTTCCCCAGGTTCATGTATCCAGGAATCCATCCGTCTACTGCCAGATGTCTCCCCTTCCCCACTTACCCAAGTTCAGCCTCAACCGCTAGTATTCATGCCTTCCCCAGGTTCATATATCCAGGAATTCATCCGTTCGCTCCTGCATGTCTTCCCTTCCTCACTTACCCAAGGTCAGCCTCAACAACAACCTTCCTCAAGTTCATGTATCCAGGAATCCATCCGTTCGCTCCCGGATGTCTCCCCTTCCCCACTTACCTAAGGTCGGCGGTGCCTTCCTTGGATCAGTGTCTCCAGGAGTCCACTTGTGTCACTGAGTGGACTCCCTTCCCCACTTCCCCAGAGTCAGCGGTTGCCACCCTCAGTGACTTTACTGGGTGGAAACTTGGTCTTGTCTAGCTGGTCTACGGTAGAGACTGTCCAGGTGGGTGGAATTACTGGAGGGGACACACAGAAAACTGCGTCCAGTAATTACACCCTCCAAGACAGCCTGGAACAGTAGGCCTGGTAGACGAGACTAAGCTCGCACACAGCTCGGCTACCGAGGAGAGGCTAATTAAGAACAATTTTGGAAATCCTTTTATATTACACTGTGAATTTATACGTAGTATGAGCTTTTCTTGCTTATTTAGCAGTTTAAAAGTATTTGTGTGCATTTTATTTTATGTGTATGAATGGCCAAGTGTTGAAGAACTTTTCCACCTCCATCAAAACTGTATTAAATATTACACTGTTTTCATTTTAATTTTTTTAGTGGTCTTTTTCATTTGACACTGAAAGACTAACAAGCTCACAAACATACACATATATAAATATTTTCACATACATTTATACGCTGGTTTACGGTATTTTGACGACATTGTGAAACATGTAAATATATAAATACGGGACACGTTTGTGACACTAATGTAGGAGTGTGTCATGTGTACATATTCTTATGTATGAATGTAAGGCTTACATGTTATTGTGTATGTGTGTCATGTGTACATGCTATTGTGTGTCATGTGTACATGTTATTGTGTATGTGTGTCATGTGTACATGCTATTGTGTGTCATGTGTACATGTTATTGTGTATGTGTGTCATGTGTACATGCTATTGTGTGTCATGTGTACATGTTATTGTGGATGTGTGTCATGTGTACATGCTATTGTGTATGTCATGTGTGCATGTTATTGTGTATGTGTGTCATGTGTACATGTTATTGTGCATAGGTGTTATGTGTACATATTACTGTGTAATGATGAATGTCATGTGTGCATATTACTATGTGTTGATGAATGTCATGTGTTCATGTTATTTTGTAAGAATGAGTGTAATGTTTACGTAATGTGTATGAGTGTAATGTTTACGTAATGTGTATGAGTGTCACATATTGTTTATGAGTGTCACATAGTGTATGAGTGTACATGTTATTGTGTATGCGTGTACATGTTATTGTATATTGATGAGTGTATTGATGCGAATCTCTAAATCTCCTGCATCAATACTGTAAAAAAATTGTAATAATCTCTGTTTCTGGTGTTTCGTAAATGAATCAATGGAATCAATGATATATGTATATATGTATACATATATGAACATACATGTATGTATGTATACATATAAATATACATACATACATGCATGTATGTATGTATGTATGTATGTATGTATGTATGTATGTATGTATGTATGTATGTATGTATATATGTATCTATGTATGTATGTATGTATGTATACATACAGCAGAAACAGTCAGGCTGACAGCAGAGTCAGTCAGGCTGACAGCAGAGTGAGCCAGGCTGACAGCTGTACCACAGAAGTGTTCTCTTCTTTACTGTGAATTATTACGTAGACCATACAAGTTTTTTTCTGATGTTTACTTTTTACTTTCATCTACACACACACACATCACTACACACACCATGCTGCCAACACACATATATACATACATATGTACATAGACATATCTGCACTCTCCCACACCATTGTTTAAATTAAACAATACTGTGTAGGGTAAGAGAAATAAGAAAATTCCTGATTATATAATTTCAATTTTCTTTAGAGACTGGAATGTGGGTCACAATGTTTTGATGAAATATTTTAGGAAAATATGGGAAAATGTGAAGAAGTGACTAACTTGAGAGACTTGTGGTTAAGATAATGTTGATATTCTTATAAATTATCTTAATAAACTCATTGTTTAGGTAAAATTAATAATTAAATGAATCAGTTTTTACATATACGCTTCTCTCACCTCTTTGTTAATAACATAAAAAAACACCACCACATATACAAAATAAAAACTTTCGGGGATGAAAATAAAGACTGTCAACTTGGATGATTCGGTCTCTTGTGGTGGCTGCCACAACCTGGCCAGTACGACTGTGTGTTAATGTCTACCATACTGTTGTTATGTACTGTGATGTATCAATGTTAACATATGTTACACACTGAATGTTGTGGTACACTATATTGCAGAGATATATAGCACACTGAATGTTGTGGTGCACTATGTTGCAGAGATATATGGCACACTCAGTGTTGTGGTGCACTATGTTGCAGAGATATATATCACACTCAGTGTTGTGGTGCACTATGTTGCAGAGATATATAGCACACTGAATGTTGTGGTGCACTATGTTGCAGAGATATATAGCACACTGAATGTTGTGGTGCACTATGTTGCAGAGATATATAGCACACTCAGTGTTGTGGTGCACTATGTTGCAGAGATATATAGCACACTGAATGTTGTGGTGCACTATGTTGCAGAGATATATAGCACACTGAATGTTGTGGTGCACTGTGTTGCAGAGATATATAGCACACTGAATGTTGTGGTGCACTATGTTGCAGAGATACATAGCACACTCAATGTTGTGGTGCACTGTGTTGCAGAGATACATAGCACACTCAATGTTGTGGTGCACTATGTTGCAGAGATATATGGCGCACTCAATGTTGTGGTGCACTCTGTTGCAGAGATACATAGCACACTCAATGTTGTGGTGCACTATGTTGCAGAGATACATAGCACACTCAGTGTTGTGGTGCACTATGTTGCAGAGATATATAGCACACTCAATGTTGTGGTGCACTGTGTTGCAGAGATATATAGCACACTCAATGTTGTGGTGCACTATGTTGCAGAGATACATAGCACACTCAGTGTTGTGGTGCACTGTGTTGCAGAGATACATAGCACACTCAATGTTGTGGTGCACTATGTTGCAGAGATATATAGCACACTCAATGTTGTGGTGCACTGTGTTGCAGAGATACATAGCACACTCAGTGTTGTGGTGCACTATGTTGCAGAGATATATAGCACACTCAATGTTGTGGTGCACTGTGTTGCAGAGATATATAGCACACTCAATGTTGTGGTGCACTATGTTGCGGAGATATATAGCACACTCAGTGTTGTGGTGCACTATGTTGCAGAGATATATAGCACACTCAATATTGTGGTGCACTATGTTGCAGAGATATATAGCACACTCAGTGTTGTGGTGCACTATGTTGCAGAGATATATAGCACACTCAATATTGTGGCGCACTATGTTGCAGAGATATATAGCACACTGAATGTTGTGGTGCACTGTGTTGCAGAGATACATAGCACACTCAGTGTTGTGGAGCACTATGTTGCAGAGATATATAGCACACTCAATGTTGTGGTGCACTGTGTTGCAGAGATATATAGCACACTCAATGTTGTGGTGCACTATGTTGCGGAGATATATAGCACACTCAGTGTTGTGGTGCACTATGTTGCAGAGATATATAGCACACTCAATATTGTGGTGCACTATGTTGCAGAGATATATAGCACACTCAGTGTTGTGGTGCACTATGTTGCAGAGATATATAGCACACTCAATATTGTGGCGCACTATGTTGCAGAGATATATAGCACAAAGTCAGTAAGTAATGAAAAAGACACAATTGTAGAAGGGAACTATTGATTGAAAAAGTTTGTTTCACAGGTGAAAGTTCCTCTCTGTTGTTATGTGTTTTTTTACCACCACCACCACCATCACCACCACCACCACCACCATCATCACCACTACCACCATCATCACCACCATCGTTGTGTTGTGATGTGTATAAAGTCTGTCTGATACACCAGAGTTAATAATACTGTATGTAACCTGTCTGGTAAATAACTAATAAAAGACTAATTGGCGGGATTCTTTTCTTAGGATTCAGTTGGTAGGATTCAAGTCTGTAAGACTGGACGCTATTGGAAGAATACTACTGAAAGGATTGTTACCAGAAGACTGTTGGTAGAAGACCTCTGATAGTTTTCTGTTGGAAATTGTGCTGGCAGGACTCTGTTGGTAAAAGACTTAAGAACATAAGAACATAAGAATTGGTGAACACTGCAGAAGGCCTACTGGCAGGTCCTTATAAAAAAAGGCAGTTCCTTATCAAAAAAGGCAGTTCCTTATGAAAAAAGACAGTTCCTTATCAAAAAAGGTAGTTCCTTATCAAAAAAGGTAGTTCCTTATCAAAAAAGGTAGTTCCTTATCAAAAAAGGTAGTTCCTTATCAAAAAAGGTAGTTCCTTATGAAAAAAGACAGTTCCTTATCAAAAAAGGTAGTTCCTTATCAAAAAAGGTAGTTCCTTATCAAAAAAGGCAGTTCCTTATAAAAAAAGACAGTTCCTTATCAAAAAAGACAGTTCCTTATCAAAAAAGGCAGTTCCTTATCAAAAAAGACAGTTCCTTATCAAAAAAGGTAGTTCCTTATCAAAAAAGACAGTTCCTTATCAAAAAAGGTAGTTCCTTATCAAAAAAGGTAGTTCCTTATCAAAAAAGGTAGTTCCTTATCAAAAAAGCAGTTCCTTATCAAAAAAGGCAGTTCCTTATCAAAAAAGGTAGTTCCTTATCAAAAAAGACAGTTCCTTATCAAAAAAGGTAGTTCCTTATCAAAAAAGGCAGTTCCTTATCAAAAAAGCAGTTCCTTATCAAAAAAGGCAGTTCCTTATCAAAAAAGGCAGTTCCTTATCAAAAAAAGCAGTTCCTTATCAAAAAAGGTAAGTCCTTATCAAAACTTAAGGCAGCGGTTCGTTTGATACTTTTAAGATGAATCAAGTCAGCTGGTTGATACGTCTGCGAGATCGTGGTGTCTCCACCGAGATTATCCTTTCAGTGACATTTTTTCCAGTTTCTTCCTGGTGGGAAAGAGAATTTTGTCTCTTTTTTGTCACACTGCGCATGTAATCGGTGCAGATGCTTCCTCTAGTAAATTAATGATGGACGATTTATATGACCGAAAGCAGTAGAGGGTGACCATTATCTTTCTATGACTGTGTCCTCTTTCGTCCGCAGAAAAACAGTGCTCGATATATAGAAACCTCTCAAACCTCAAATGCAACGACAAATACATTTCAAGAAGTAAGGAATGGCACCAAGCCCAGCAGCTTGACACCAACTGTTAATAAAATTGTGTCCAATAGAAAATTCGCTGTGCTGGACAAACTAGGATTAGAACATAAGAACATCTAATGCATTCTCCGTGCTACCCGACGAATGTGAGTCGACTACTGGGAACGTCACGACGAACGACACCAAGGAAGGTAAGAATATTGTTGTTGGGGATAGCCAGGTTAGGTACATGGATAGGGCCTTCTGCTTGAAGGACAGGAGTAGGAGACAGAGGTGACCTCACCTAACCTAACCATACATGACACATTATCAATCATAACCCACCCATCTCCCAGCACCTCATCTCCATTAATATCCACAACTCACAACTCACTACAGATCATCATCAGTTAACACTCATTTTTATCCACATCCATTACTAAGCTCACTTAGGCCATGATCACTAAACTATGAATAACACCACCAAAATAACATTTGGCAACCACCAAATTACATTCTCAATCATACTTACACATTTCATTAACTGAAAATTACGTCTCATTCACCAAACTAAACTCTCATAATAAAAGTTTACTCATTCTCCAGACTTTACAACATAAACACAATAACTAGATCATACACTTATGACATGAGGACACGATCACCACCAACTAAAACATATCACATACACAAAAAATCTAAGACAGCTACCGATTAATACATATCATTAACATACCCAACTAAGACATGACATGATCATCGAAAATCTAAGACATGTGAGGCAAAAACAACCACAAAAAGTTAAGACATGAGACACAAAACTAAGTCAGACATGAATGATATCCATAAAACCTAAGACAATCAAAATCTAAGAAACGAACAAAAAATAAGACATAGCACAAAAATATCATGACGTGACTACTATAACATGATCACCAAACTTATACATGACATAATCACAACAGATTTAAAACATGATACATACACACCAAAACTAAGACATACTCCTCCAGATAAGTCATGACATGATCACTATAACATGATCACCAAACTTATACATGACATAATCACAACAAAATTTAAGACATGAGACATACACCAATTAATGCACAACATGATCACAACAAATTAAAGACATGTCACATTAACAAATTCTAAGTCATTTCCAAAAAAATCTTAGTCAACCACCAATTAAGACATAACATGAACACATCCAACTAACACATGAAATGATCATCGAAATTTAAGACATGTAAGGCAAAATCCAAACCATATAATTTAAGACATGAGACATGCACATCAAAATTAGACATGAGACATGATAACCATAAAATCTAAGACAAAATCAAAATTTAAGAGATGAACACAAATAAGATATAAGCACAAAGTACCTTGACAAGACCACTAACATGCATACCAAAATTATACATGACATAATCACAACAAATTTAAGACATGAGACAAACACACCAAAACTAAGACATACACCTCCAACTAAGACATGATGATCATAAATCTAAGACATGAACACAAATAATCCCTTTCTCCAATCTCGTCCATTCCTTCCATTTCCTAATATTCCCATCGGTTTTTAATGAGCAGTGCAACCCCTCCTTCCCCTTTGTTGCTCCTATCCTTCCTCAGGATCTGATATCCGGGTGTGAAGATTGCGTCTGTTATTGTCCCAGTGAGTTTTGTTTCGGTGATTGCTGTGTGTGTGCTCACCTAATTGTGGTTGCAGGGGTCGAGACTCAGGTAATGATCCCGCCTACTCACTATGTGTGTGTGTGTGTGTGTGTGTGTGATGGATGGAGAGAGAGAGAGATAGAGAGAGAATTCATATGACTGAGACTGACTCCACAGTGGCAACTGCTTTAGTGTCCTCTCTCTTCTACTGGTAGTGTCTCGTGTATCAGTTTTTACCTTCTTAGGTAGTTATGCATCCAGCAGTTTGTTTCGCTTATATTATTGTTTCAGTAAAATAGCAGGGGAGCTATTGTTAAAGGTAGATACTATTTAAATAGTTACTATTTCAACAGGTACTAACACCTTCAACTCATTTCCCGAGGTGAAGATGTGTGTTGTGATGATAGACAGTAACATTCACATTCACCTTTGTCAGTGGAAGTGAGAAAGATAAAATATGTCTTCATTTTCTTAGGAATTTATGTGCGTGGTATCGTAGTAGTGCTCCTCTCTCTGTAGTCTTGTATGAAAGTTTTAGCGAAAGATTTCGGAGAAGAAATAGACGCGTTGGAAGTAATGCAGAACTCAGACGATTCCTCACTGGTTGCTAGTTGTTGTATGTGTGTGTGTATGTTATTGTAGCCATACTTGTCTGATACAGAAGGTCTCTCTTTCAATTTACTTGCTACCTCCACGAGTAGGTCCCACCCGCATATGTTGCGTCAACTGCTGTACCTTATTTGGCTCCTGAGCTTGAGCCAGGCAGTTGTGGCAGTTTCTGTTGCTGGCCGCCGCCAGCCATGAACAAACAAAACTTATTTCTTTGCAAGTTTACATTGAGATTATGAAATTACAATAATGAGTTGCAGTGCAAAAAGAGCCACTATCATGCCTAGGCATTATGGGCAGACTTAAGAAGAGTACTGGATGAGCATTGGAGAACAATAGAACTCAGAGTAGTGGTGGTGGTAGTAGTAGTAGCAGTAGTAGTAGTAGTAGTAGTAGTAGTAGTAGTAGTAGTAACTTGTATGACACGGCAGTATCTGACAAGATGAACATCAAAATGGTATACAATAGTAGGGCAGTGTCTGCGATGAACATCAAAATGTAACTTGTATGACATCGAAATGGTATACAATACCGACAGGTTGGTAGGGCAGTGTCTGACAAGATGAACATCAAAATGGTATACAATACCGACAGGTTGGTAGGGCAGTGTCTGACAAGATGAACATCAAAATGGTATACAATACCGACAGGTTGGTAGGGCAGTGTCTGACAAGATGAACATCAAAATGGTATACAATACCGATAGGTTGGTAGGGCAGTGTCTGACAAGATGAACATCAAAATGGTATACAATACCGACAGGTTGGTAGGGCAGTATCTGACAAGATGAACATCAAAATGGTATACAATACCGACAGGTTGGTAGGGCAGTGTCTGACAAGATGAACATCAAAATGGTATACAATACCGATGTCGGCATTGTATACTATTTTAATGTTCATCTTGTATGATGATGGTGATCGTTTTTTGAGAATAACTTTTGCTAATACTCTAGAAATGACAAAACTGCCTTTATTTTGTTAAACAGTGTTTGAAAATGCGATTAAGGATGATTCAAGGAGTTGTGTGCATAAGATTTTTCATTTTATACTGTTACCTATATACAGTATATATGTATTGGTGTATTATTTGTTACGGCTCGACTAAGTTGGTGGAGAGCAAAACGTTGCAGTAATAAAATGTTACATTAGTTGCACTTGTGGTCTTGTACCAAACATATTGTCGGTTTATATTGTCGGTAATTTTGTTGCATGAAGGCAAAAGAAAACCTTAAGTGTAATTCACCTTTCTCATCCTTGAACTTCAGTATTTAATTTAAAAATCAAGGAAAATGGGCCTTAAATTGTTACATAAAAAGGGACTTAGAGGTTGATGATCTGAGACAACTTTATGAAAAAGTCTAATATATACCACTTTAACTGGCGGGCACAGCGGGCAGCGGCAGAGGCTTCCAAGCTCCGTACTTTCTACCAATGTTCCTATGATGACCTAGTTGCAGGCAAAACTGCACTAACCAACGTAGCACCCAAAATGACCCAAGATTACCAACAGTGAAACCTACAAATCGAGTACGAGGACGATCAAATGAAGACTGCCCTGCAAACCCAAAGCAACACCCCGCTGCCTGACGAAAACGTACCCCAAGCTTTGTCTGAATATAACTTATTAATCACAACAACTTCTACTCCTGTATTACTATGAAGCGTAAGCTCAGAGGAAACAGTACCAGGACCAGCAAGAAAACACCGAAAAATCGACTATTCAACTTGTCTACCCAGGACGCCGACTCCCCTTCCACCCCTCTCAACACCGCCCAGGGCGACTCAACAACAATAACACCAAACATGGCTGCCTCCCCCTCAGCCTCTTTCTTCTCCGGATTCAGCCTACCACGTAGTCTCACAGGTATGACCAACGATCGAGACACCCTTAAGTCGTACATATCCACCTTAATTACAGAAAATGTGAATCTTCGTGAAACGCTAACTAAAGACACCAGGATGACACACCTCGAGAACAAAATCCTCAGTCTTGAACAAAATTTATCCCTATCTGGAATGACTAACATTGGCAAGACCCTCCAGTCATAGATAGCCACACAGAACAAATAACATCTCTTAATACAAAGGTTGAAAAAGCAGTAAAAGAGTGGAAGAACAACTTGGATAATCAGTTCAGAGACTACTTTTCGCTCCAAGAGGATAAAACTTAGCAAGAAAATTATCAGAAGCAGTAATAGCAGTCCTCATTTTCCCAGTGATATGACCCAAGCAAACAGTAAAGAAATTACTCTCCAGATCATACAGGGCCAAACAAGTGTTATTGTACCAGTGACAGAAATAAAGAAAGCCAGGTTACTAGGAACCCATGGAAGAAAACGTGCTATGCTTAGATTCCACACACATGACAGGAAAAAAGACCTAATTAGCGCATCTGTTAAAGCAAGAAAAGAGAGATACATAAACGAGTGTCTAACCAAAAAAGGCAGAACCTCCTGTACAGAGTCAGAAAACATAAACGGGAGAATACTGACAAAATCCACCAATGCTTCACAAGGGCCGGGAAAACTCTAGTGAAGAAAAATGTAGACCAACTGTATACTATCACAAGTGAGAATGTAGACCAACTGCATACTATCACAAGTGAGAATGTAGACCAACTGCATACTATCACAAGTGAGAATGTAGACCAACTGCATACTATCACAAGTGAGAATGTAGACCAACTGCATACTATCACAAGTGAGAATGTAGACCAACTGCATACTATCACAAGTGAGAATGTAGACCAACTGCATACTATCACAAGTGAGAATGTAGGCCAACTGCATACTATCACAAGTGAGAATGTAGACCAACTGCATACTATCACAAGTGAGAATGTAGGCCAACTGCATACTATCACAAGTGAGAATGTAGACCAACTGTATACTATCACAAGTGAGAATGAACTATCACAATTCCTTCGAGATACTAATCTTACAGAGACTGATTAAACAATGTGTAATGTATGTTTTGTACCATTATTGTACAAATTTCACAGTACTATCTCTTAATCAAAATCAACTACCTCAGTATATGTGATTTTACTAGTGAGAATTAGCCACCTTATTCTATGTATTTTTATTAAATAAATATTACTTGCTTAAAATTTGTTTCATAAATATTACCTGTCCATTTTACAACCCCATATTCTAAATACTATTAATTACTATTACTTGTTAAAAATTTGTTTAATTCCTTAATTACTATTAATCCATTTTACTTTTGTACATTTTTTACATATTATTAATTACCATTACTTGCTATATACTTGTTTTAATATTGCATTTATTATCAGTCCATACTACTTTATACAGTTAATCATTTTATTCTCTTTTAAATACTTTGTATTGCCTTCATAAGCTCTAATATTACTACCAGTACAATATTGCCTTTATAAGCTCTAATATTACTACCAGTACAATATTGCCTTTATAAGCTCTAATATTACTACCAGTACAATATTGCCTTTATAAGCTCTAATATTACTACCAGTACAATATTGCCTTTATAAGCTCTAATATTACTACAAGTGTAAAATTGCCTTTATAAGCTCTAATATTACTACCAGTACAATATTGAATCCTAATTATTAAAGATTAAAGATTCGCCGGTATTCTCCCGGCCCGGGCCTTTTCCAAGTGGTGGCCCGGCCTTGGCTCCCTCTTTAGGGAGTGTCTGAGACCTAAGTCTCCCATGGGAGGAGGCACAAGGACTTCATCTTTGGGACCAACTGTCCCCAGGCCTAGCCACAAGCTAGGCCTCTCTGGTCTGCCATCCCCGCCCCAAGGGGGCAAATGGGAATGACAGTCCTATGAGCTAGAGGCTCGGGCTCAGGCACCTACCCTGCCCTAGAAGGGTTAGGCATGGTGTCGATGATTGAATCCTAATAGTTAATAAAAATATAATACTTGTAACAGAAATTATTTCTTTTTTTTATATTTAATTAATATTAGTTAAATTTTGTTAAGCACCATATTTACTTTCAGTCCATTTTACTTAGTACAATTTTTAATTTACCATTACTTGCTTACTATTATAAACTATTATTATAGACCTGATAATCAGTGCAATATTATATTGTCAACTTTGTGCCATAATAACAGTTAACATAATCCCTGTATTTCATAATTACTTATTTTAATCTGCTATTATAAACTATTATTTTTGTTTTTTCTTATTTCATTATAACTACCATTACTAGCAGACTTTTAATTTAATTATTACTTCCAGTACTAAACAATTTTATTGTGTTCAGTAAACTTCTATACTAAATCTACAACTTTTGTCAAACTCTAAAACTATAACTGTTCAATATTAAATCATCAAATCTGTACCATATTAAGAGTAAACTGTATCTTTGCATTTTTTTAAAAACGACTTGTAACACTTTACTAGCTAGTAAGATAAATTAGTTTAAGTATCATTATTATTAAGTTTAGCATAACACTATTCAAAAGTCTATTTGTAGAGTCACTCACAATCTTATGACTACAAGCAACTCGAATCGAACAGGAACCGTAATTATAACTAAACATAACTATCTTTAATTACAATGTCAGATCTTTGAGCAAACATTACGATAACCTCACAGCATTACTCAGTTCCCTTCATACCAGTATGTCAACCATCACACTCACAGAAGCCTGGCTAAAGCCTGGTACTACAGATGTCTATGCCATTCCTGGTTATACAGCCATACACAACTGTAGGACAGAACAACAAGGGGGGTGGAACAGCTATTTACTACTCAGATCATCTGCAAGATGATCTGAGTAGTAAATACCTGCAAAAAACCCTCACAGTGATAAACATCTACAGAGTACCAGAGTCAAACATTTACCATTTTAGTGAAAAGTTAGGAAACATGATAACTGATGCACATATGAACAAAGACCACTTACTGCTCTCAGGAGATTTCAATATAAATCTACTACATGACCAGGACCCACAAGTAACCGAATTCACAAACACTATGAGCAACTGCTTGTTGCTACCAACAGTAACAAAACCTACAAGAATCTCCGAGACTAGTATCACCTTATTAGACCACAACCACTACCCTATCATTCTCATAACCAATACCACAGACCACTACCCTATCATTCTCATAACCAACCTAGGTAAATCGCCCCAATACACTACTAAAGTTACCTTCAGACTAACGAGACAGCTGTTAATAACTTTATAACAGCTATGAATAATGTCGACTGGCATAATGAGCTTGAAACATATACAGATACGAATGAATGTATTAATAATTTTCTAAAAAAAAAAATCACCTCTGTTACAAGCATTGCCCTAAAAAAACTAAATATATCACAGCTAAGAGACTGATCAGTCCCTAGCTAACACCCAGCATCCCTAAATCCATTAACACAAAGCACCTATATGAAAAACAGTACAGAATGGGTCAAATAACTAGAGACCATTTTAAACGTTGCTCATCAATCCTTGCCAGCCTGATAAGGAGATCAAAAAAAATGTATTATGAAAATAGATTACATAACATAAAAGGTGATATGGAAAAGACCTAGAAAACCCTACCCAAAATTCTAGGAACTAAAATGATATCCAAAAACAAAACAATCAAATTAACAAAATCAGGTAAACCCCTACTCCCACTAACTGAAACAGCAAACAGACTCAATGTTTTCTTCTCCACTATAGGAAAAAATCTAGCGAGCAAAATCCCAAGCTCAAACACCCGTCCATCAGACTACCTCACGGGTACCTACCCAAATACATTATTCCTAGCCCCAACCAACCCAACAAAAGTCTTGCTTATCATCAACACCCTTAAAAACAAGGCAGGGGACATTAACTTACCACCTTTAATGTACAAACAAACATCACAAGTACTGTCACCAATCAGAGCAACATTCTTTAACAAATCCATCGAATCCTCCACCTTCCCAGCAATTCTCAAAATAGTGAGGGTCACCCTGATCCACAAAGGAGGTGATCAAACCGACTTATATAACTATAGACAAATATCTAACCTACATCTGCTCTCTAAAATCTTTGAAAAATTAATTCATAGACAGATCTATTCCTACCTCGTCTCACACCATATATGAAACCCCTGTCATTTTGGATTCAGTACTAATAAAAGCACATATGATGCTATTATACACATGCTAGAACTAATATACACCGCTCTCGAGAAGAAAGAAGTCACACTGGGAATCTTCATTGATTTACGTAAAGATTTTGATACAGTTCACCATTATTTGCTGCACATTAAATTAACACACTATGGTACAAGAGGGCACTCTCTCAACTACCTAAGTAACAGAAGCCAATATGTGTACACAAATGGAGCAAACTCTTCCACACAACCAACCACAGTCGGTGTCCCAAAAGGAAGTGTCCTTGACCCACTCCTCTTTTTCATTTACATCACTGACCTACCAAATGCATCACAGCTACTCAAACCCATGTTATTTGCAGATGACACAACATATGTCTTCTCTCACCCGAACCCAGTCACTCTGGCTAACACTGTTAATGCCGAATTGCAGAAAATAACTACCTGGATGATGACAAATAAGTTTACCCTCAATACTGACAAAACCTATTTTATTCAGTTCCACTTAACATAACGCTAAACGGATCACCCATCACAAGACTCAGAGGGAAAATTCCTAGGAATCCACCTTGTCAGTAGCCTCAAATTCCACACACACACATACAACAAATTTCTAAGAAAATGTTCTGCAGTCAGAATTACAAATCCCCACTTCCGACAGCATACTCCACCAATATTCAAAAGTCTAAAACTGTTCATCGTTAACATCCATACTTATTCATGTGCTTACTACATACATAGAACACTACACTCAAACCCTCCTCTCAAACTTCTCACCAACCTTAACAGGACACACGACCACAACACAAGACACAGATCTCTTTTTGATGTACCACGTGTCCATATTTCACTGCGTAAAAGCTCTATGCACATAAAGTGCGCCAAAATTTGGAATTCTTTACCAGTAAACATTAAAGTAACCAGGTCTGAACATCAATTTAAGGCTCTTCTCAAAAGCCACCTACTCACCCTAAACTAAATATTCAATATTTAACTTTTCCAAAAATCTCCCAATTACCTAAATCTTAAAACTTCAAATCTAGACGCCCTAAGTTTATACATTATTAATACTACATTGTAGTATAAATACCTACCCAAAACAATACTGCCTTACACCCAGTTGTAACATTCTCATACTGTAAACTACTTTTAACAAATCACAATGTTATGTTCCCATAATATAATTTCAATATCTATTATTGAAACTATTGTAATTAGAGTAAAATTATTGTCTACTATAAATAAATAAAGATGTACAACTTAAACTATGCTCAATTTCTTTAGTATTAAGTAGTCTGTAATCCATTAAATTAATACAGAAGACCAACACCGAGATCAATACCTACACTGGAAAGATATAACTTTTTATACGACTCCTGACCAAGAACCCACCATGAATGTTGACACTTTGTACGAGAAATTACACGACAGAACAGTCAAGTTTACAAATCGTAAAGGAACCCACTGCTCCTTCACAACACTCAAGATGACCTTTGACCAGTTACAAGCCGACCCAGCATTTCGACCCAAGATTACAAGACTACTTATCGTTTCCTCCCAACAACTGCACAGTTCCATTGTCTTCATTCCTAACTTTATGATGAATAATGTCCTTTAAACATATCTCTGAGGTATCCTGGTAATATCTACTGTTTTCAACCCATGTGCTGCAACCTGTTCCCTACACACACAACCATATCTTTATCTTCTATCAGTTTAAAATCCTAGAAAAGTCAGCAATGGTCCTCTCGATCCAGTTTGCCAATGCTACCACTCCGGCCCCAAAGATATGTACCCCATCCCTTGCATACATATCATGTTTGCCATAGAAGTTGTACCAGTTGTTAGTGAATGGGATTGCAAGTTTCTTTCAGTACCTGTCTAGCCAGCAATTTAAGCATACTGAGAAAGTGTAAAGGCTTGCAAAAAAAACTAGTCCCGGAGCTAAGGGTTATGTTCTACGAGGAGAGGTTAAGGGAAATCAACCGGACGACACTGGAAGACAGGAGAGATAGGGGGGATATGATAACGACATATAAAATACTGAGATGAATCGACAATGTGGACGGTGCTGCAGCCTGGCCAGTGGTCGGTGCTGCAGCCTGGCCAGTGGTCGGTGCTGCAGCCTGGCCAGTGATCGTTGCTGCAGGCCTGCCAGTGGTCGGTGCTGCAGCCTGGGCAGCGTGTCCAGGAGTCCATCTGTGTCCCCTCAGATGTTCTCCCTTCCCCACTTCCTATCCTACGCTCAGCAGTCCTACCTTCCCCAGCGTGTCCAGGAGTCCATCTGTGTCCCCTCAGATGTTCTCCCTTCCCCACTTCCTATCCTACGCTCAGCAGTCCTACCTTCCCCAGCGTGTCCAGGAGTCCATCTGTGTCCCCTCAGATGTTCTCCCTTCCCCACTTCCTATCCTACGCTCAGCAGCCCTACCTTCCCCAGCGTGTCCAGGAGTCCATCTGTGTCCCCTCAGATGTTCTCCCTTCCCCACTTCCTATCCTACGCTCAGCAGTCCTACCTTCCCCCAGCGTGTCCAGGAGTCCATCTGTGTTCCCTCAGATGTTCTCCCTTCCCCACTTCCTATCCTACGCTCAGCAGTCCTACCTTCCCCAGCGTGTCCAGGAGTCCTGTACTGGTCTTTGTGTTACTGAACTGGTCTATGTGTTACTGTACTGGTCTTCTGTGTTACTGTACTGGTCTTCTGTGTTACTATACTGGTCTTTGTGTTACTGTACTGGTCTTCTGTGTTACTCTCCTGGTCTTTGTGTTACTGTACTGGTCTTTGTGTAATACAGAACAGTACAGTATAGTAACACAGAACAGTACAGTATAGTAATACAGAAGAACTGCGCAGTGCAGTAACACAAAAGAACAGTACAGTAATACAAAGAACAGTACAGTAATACATAAGAACAGTGCAGTACAGTAACACAGGAAATCAATACAGTAACACAGAAGCAGAGTACAATAACATTCACTGCTTCTGCTGCTGCCTCTGTATTAGACTAAAGAAGCTTACTGTGTAGGTGAAATGTTAATGAAGTAGGTTCACCGGTATTGTCCCGGCCCGATGTCCTTTCCTGCGTTATGTTAGAGTACCAGACATGTGTACCCAGGAGACCTGCCATCTTCACCTCGCTATACCACTCTCCAATATTTGTTTCAATGTTATCTCTGTTGAGGTAACTCAGGTGAATGAACACAAATAAGAACACTACCGTGACTCCTATGAGAGTGGCTGGAGTGGGAATAACACTACCGTGGCTACTGTCAGGGAGGCTGGAGAGGGAATAAGACCACCGTGACTACTGTCAGGGAGGCTGGAGTGGGAATAACACTACCGTGGCTACTGTCAGGGAGGCTGGAGAGGGAATAACACCACCGTGACTACTGTCAGGGAGGCTGGAGTGGGAATAACACCACCGTGGCTACTGTCAGGGAGGCTGGAGTGGGAATAACACTACCGTGGCTACTGTCAGGGAGGCTGGAGTGGGAATAACACCACCGTGACTACTGTCATGGAGGCTGGAGTGGGAATAACACCACCGTGGCTACTGTCAGGGAGGCTGGAGTGGGAATAACACCACCGTGGCTACTGTCAGGGAGGCTGGAGTGGGAATAACACCACCGTGGCTACTGTCAGGGAGGCTGGAGTGGGAATAACACCACCGTGGCTACTGTCAGGGAGGCTGGAGTGGGAATAACACCACCGTGACTACTGTCAGGGAGGCTGGAGTGGGAATAACACCACCGTGGCTACTGTCAGGGAGGCTGGAGTGGGAATAACACCACAGTGACTACTGTCAGGGAGGCTGGAGTGGGAATAACACCACCGTGGCTACTGTCAGGGAGGCTGGAGTGGGAATAACATCACCGTGGCTACTGTCAGGGAGGCTGGAGTGGGAATAACACCACCGTGGCTACTGTCAGGGAGGCTGCAGTGGGAATAATACCTCCATGGCTACTGTCAGGGAGGCTGGAGTGGGAGTAACACCACCGTGGCTACTGTCAGGGAGGCTGGAGTGGGAGTAACACCACCGTGGCTACTGTCAGGGAGGCTGGAGTGGGAATAACACTACCATGGTTGATGCTTTTGAATCTAAATTAGCAAATCATGAATAACAATAATAATAAAAATAAAACTATTATTTTCGACCACTGTCAGCCTCAGAGTTGGAGGCCAGTGTTCTCTGAGTTACCAGACCGTGCCAGGGGGAGGCCAGTAGTTCGTCTTTAAGGGCCGCCCCCCCCCCTCGCCTTCCCCAGGTTCATGTGTCCAGGAATCCATCCGTGGGCCCCCGGATGTCTCCCCTTCCTCACTTCCCTAAGGTCAGCCTCTCCTCTCTGTGTTCTGTCTGCCTTCCAGCCTCAGCCTTCCCCAGGTTCATGTACCCAGGAATTCATCCGTCTACCGCCGGATGTTTCCCCTTCCTCACTTACCCAAGGTCAGCCTCACTTACCTGTATTCTTGCTGTCCCCAGGTTCGTGTATCCAGGAATCCATCCGTTCGCTCCCGGATGTCTCCCCTTCCCCACTCACCCAAGGTTAGCCTCAACAACAACCTTCCCCAAGTTCATGTATCCAGGAATCCATCCGTTCTCTCCCGGATGTCTTCCCTTCCCCACTTACCTAAGGTCAGCGAATTAGGTCAGTGCCTTCCTCAGATCAGTGTCTCCAGGAGCCCACTTATGTCACCTCAGGTAGACTCCCTTCCCCACTTCCCCAAAGTCAGCGGTATTCTTGCCTTCCCCAGGATCATGTATCCAGGAATCCTTCCGTCTACCGCCGGATATCTTCCCTTCCCCACTTACCCAAGGTCAGCCTCAACTGCATGTATTCATGCCTTCCCCAGGTTCATGTATCCAGGAATCCATC
Organism: Cherax quadricarinatus; assembly: GCF_038502225.1. Classification (NCBI taxonomy): domain Eukaryota; kingdom Metazoa; phylum Arthropoda; class Malacostraca; order Decapoda; family Parastacidae; genus Cherax; species Cherax quadricarinatus. The sequence goes on from NW_027196227.1 coordinate 35,037, forward strand.
CGCTCGCTTCCGGATGTCTCCCCTTCCCCACTTACCCAAGGTCAGCCTCAACAGCAACCTTCCCCAAGTTCATGTATCCAGGAATCCATCCGCTCGCTCCCGGATGTCTTCCCTTCCCCACTTACCTAAGGTCAGCGAGTTAGGTCCGTGCCTTCCCCGGATCAGTGTCTCCAGGAGCCCACTTATGTCACCTCAGGTAGACTCCCTTCCCCACTTCCCCAAAGTCAGCGGTATTCTTGCCTTCCCCAGGATCATGTATCCAGGAATCCTTCCGTCTACCGCCGGATATCTTCCCTTCCCCACTTACCCAAGGTCAGCCTCAACTGCATGTATTCATGCCTTCCCCAGGTTCATGTATCCAGGAATCCATCCGCTCGCTCCTGGATGTCTTCCCTTCCTCACTTACCTAAGGTCAGCGAGTTAGGTCCGTGCCTTCCCCGGATCAGTGTCTCCAGGAGCCCACTTATGTCACCTCAGGTAGACTCCATTCCCCACTTCTCCAAAGTCAGCGGTATTCTTGCCTTCCCCAGGATCATGTATCCAGGAATCCTTCTGTCTACCGCCGGATATCTTCCCTTCCCCACTTACCCAAGGTCAGCCTCAACTGCATGTATTCATGCCTTCCCCAGGTTTATGTATCCAGGAAGCCATCCGTTCGCTCCCGGATGTCTTCCCTTCCCCACTTACCTAAGATCAGCCTCAACATCAACCTTCCTCAAGTTCATGTATCCAAGAATCCATCCGTTCGCTCCCGGATGTCTTCTCTTCCCCACTTACGTAAGGTCGGCGGTGCCTTCCCCGGATCAGTGTCTCCAGGAGTCCACTTGTGTCACCTGAGTGGACTCCCTTCCCCACTTCCTCAGAGTCAGCGGTTGCCACCTTCAGTGACCTTGCTGGGTGGAAACTTGGTCTTGTCTAGCTGGTCTACGGTAGAGACTGTCCAGGTGGGTGGAATTACTGGAGGTGACACACACAGAAAACTGCGTCCAGTAATTACATCCATCAAGACAGCCTGGACCGTAGGTCAGCTAGACGCCACCAAGCTGCCTCACAGTTCCGCCACCTCCGAGAGGCTAATTAATGTAAATTTTGGAAATCCTTTTATGTTACACTATGAAAATATACTGAGAACAAGTTGTTTTTTGCTTACTTAGCCGTTTAAAAGTATTTGTGAGTGTTTTATTATTGCAGATGAATTTCCAAGTGTTGGTTAATTTGTCCACCACCATCATAACTGTCTTAAATATTACACTGCTTTCATTTTTGTTTATTTATCCGTCTTTTACATTTGGCACTCAAAGCCTAACAAGCGCAGAAATTGTTTGCATACACATATATAAGTATTTTAACAAATATTTATACGTTTAAGCACACTCACCTTACTCATACATCATTATACATACACTTGCATACATAAAAATATCACACACAATCCCATGTACTACAAATACGCACACAACAATGTACACAATTATCTCCTATCACTATAATATGTACGAGATCACACGTACATACACACAAACATGTCGCTCCAAGGCCCATCCCATGAACACTTATTTGCACATACGTGTGTACACATACATGTGTACACATTCTCATAGACATACATGTACTCGTCCACATGATTAAACAATGTAGTAGAGACAATATATGGGAAATTTAGATATGATTATGTGTTTCAATGTTCAGAATATATAAGACAAAGAATGTTGGTTTACAGTATTTTGAGAACATTCTTTGTGTAACTTGTGAATATTTAAAGATATGACACGACTGAGGCGCTAGTGGAGGACTGTGTGTCATGTGCACATGTTATTGTGTATACATTAAATACACGTGTTGTGTATGTGTGCCATGTGTACATGTGTGTAGATTGTCATGTGTACATTTTGTATGTTGATGATTGTCATGTGTACATCTTGTGTGTTGATTGTGATGTGTACATGTTGTATGTTCATGATTGTCGTGTGTACATGTTGTATGTTGATGATTGCCATATGTACATGTTGTATGTTGATGATTGTCATGTGTACATGTTGTATTTGATGATTGTGATGTGTACATGTTGTATTTGATGATTGTCATGTGTACATGTTGTATTTGATGATTGTCATGTGTACATGTTGTATGTTGATGATTGTCATGTGTACATGTTGTGTGTTGATGATTGTCATGTGTACATGTATGTTGATCATTGTCATGTGTACATATGTGTTGATGATTGCCATGTGTATATGTTGTATGTTGATGATTGTCATGTGTACATGTTGTGTGTTGATGATTGTCATGTGTACATGTATGTTGATGATTGTCATGTGTACATGTTGTGTGTTGATGATTGTCATGTGTACATGTTATTATGTATGAATGCGTATAACGTGTATGAATGTCGAGTGTACATGTTATTGTGTATGTATGAGTGTCAAGTGAGAATCTCTAAATCTCCTCCATGAAAACTGCAACAAATTTAAAATAATTTCTGTTTATCGTGTTTCATCAATGAATTTGATGGTCGCAGATGTTTGTATACAAACATACATGCACGCACATGTAAAATGTGTGTACAGAGTTTAAACACAGTATGTTAATAAAGTTCTGGTCTACATGATGGCTTGCCTTGTATATATATATATATATATAAATATATATATATATATATATATATATATATATATATATATATATATATATATATATATATATATATACATATATATATATATATATATATATATATATATATATATATGTATATATATATATATATATATATATATATATATATATATATATATATATATATATATATATATGTCGTGCCGAATAGGCAGAACTTGCGATCTTGGCTTAAATAGCAACGCTCATCTTGCCATATAGGACAAGTGAAAATTTATGTATGCAATAATTTCCCCAAAATCATTCTGAACCTAACGAAAAAAATATATTTCACTGTGTTTGTTTAGTATTAAATTATTGTAAACAAATTTAAAAAATATATAATTGGGTTAAGCTAAAATAAATTGTTCTTGTTATAATAAGGTTAGGTAAGTTTTCTAAGATTCTTTTGGTGCAAAATTAAAATTTGTTACATCAACATTAATGAAAAAAATATATCTTTAAACGTATAAGAGAAAATTTTAGAAAGGACTTAATTTTAATTGAGTTTTAGCTAATTGACCAGTTTTACATATTCGGCACGACATATATATATATATATATATATATGTGTATGTAAAACTGGTCAATTAGCAAGAACTCATTTAAAATTAAGTCCTTTCTAAAATTTTCTCTTATACGTTTAAAGATATATTTTTTTTCATTAATGATAATGTAAAAATTTTTAATTTTACACCAAAAGAATCTTAGAAAACTTACCTAACCTTTTAATAAGAACAATTTATTTTAGCTTAACCTAAGTAAATATATTTTAGATTTGTTTAAATAATTTAATACTAAACAAACACAGTGAAATATATTTTTTTCGTTTGGATCAGAATGATTTTAGCGAAATTATTGCATACACAAATTTTCACTTGTCCTATATGGCAAGATGAGCGTTACTTTTTAAGCCAAGATCGCGAGTTCTGCCTATTCGGCACGACATATATATATATATATATATATATATATATATATATATATATATATATATATATATATATATATATATATATATATATATATATAGAGAGATATATATATAGATACATACATATTGTCTTTTGAGCAAAGTACAGTGACATCACACGTCTTTAACATCACAGGCGACATCACACAACATTATCTAAGACTCATTTTTTGGGGTAAATATTTACCATCTTTCTTGCATATTGTAACTTAATTCAACACTTTAGTTATCAAAGCTCTACTCTGTTAACATCTCTCATATAACTTTTCCACAACTATAAATACAGCCAAGTGCAACTTTGCTTTATATAAGTGTTGTTAAGTTCAGTATTTCAGTGTTTACACATGATCCACAGATTACCTTCACTTTCTCAACTGTCACTCTTCTATGTTATCAATATTATCTTTATCATCACTTCAATAATCATAATTCTGACATAAACTTTACCTGGTATTGTCAGCAGTCTCCAGGCTGACAGCAGAGTCAGCCAGGCTGACAGCAGAGTCAGCCAGGCTGACACCAAAGTCAGCCAGGCTGACAGCAGAGGCAGCCAAGCTGACACCAAAGTCAGCCAGGCTGACAGCAGAGTCAGCCAGGCTGACACCAAAGTCAGCCAGGCTGACAGCAGAGTCAACCAGGCTGACAGCAGAGTCAGCCAGGCTGACAGCAGAGTCAGCCAGGCTGACAGCAGAGTCAGCCAGGCTGACAGCAGAGTCAGCCAGGCTGACAGCAGAGTCAGCCAGGCTGACAGCAGAGTCAGCCAGGCTGACAGCTGTACCACGGAACTGTGCTCTTCTTTACTGTGAATTATTATGTAGATCATACAAGTTTTTTTTGATGTTTACTTTTCACTTTCATCTACACATATACATCACTACAAACACACATATATACATACATGTGTACACACACACTACAAACACACACATATACACTACAAAGACACATATATACATACATGTGTACACATATACATACAAACACACATATATAAATACACTACAAACACACATATATACATACATGTGTACACATATACATCACTACAAACACACATATATACATACATGTGTACACATATACATCACTACAAACACACATATATACATACATGTGTACACATATACATCACTACAAACACACTACTACCAACACACATATATACATACATGTGTACACATATACATCACTACAAACACACATATATACATACATGTGTACACATATACATCACTACAAACACACATATATACATACATGTGTACACATATACATCACTACAAACACACATATATACATACATGTGTACACATATACATCACTACAAACACACATATATACATACATGTGTACACATATACATCACTACAAACACACATATATACATACATGTGTACACATATACATCACTACAAACACACATATATACATACATGTGTACACATATACATCACTACAAACACACATATATACATACATGTGTACACATATACATCACTACAAACACACATATATACATACATGTGTACACATATACATCACTACAAACACACATATATACATACATGTGTACACATATACATCACTACAAACACACATATATACATACATGTGTACACATATACATCACTACAAACACACATATATACATACATGTGTACACATATACATCACTACAAACACACATATATACATACATGTGTACACATATACATCACTACAAACACACATATATACATACATGTGTACACATATACATCACTACAAACACACATATATACATACATGTGTACACATATACATCACTACAAACACACATATATACATACATGTGTACACATATACATCACTACAAACACACATATATACATACATGTGTACACATATACATCACTACAAACACACATATATACATACATGTGTACACATATACATCACTACAAACACACATATATACATACATGTGTACACATATACATCACTACAAACACACATATATACATACATGTGTACACATATACATCACTACAAACACACATATATACATACATGTGTACACATATACATCACTACAAACACACATATATACATACATGTGTACACATATACATACATGTGTACACATATACATACATGTGTACACATATACATCACTACAAACACACATATATACATACATGTGTACACATATACATCACTACAAACACACTACTACCAACACACATATATACATACATGTGTACACATATACACATCACTACAAACACACATATATACATACATGTGTACACATATACATCACTACAAACACACATATATACATACATGTGTACACATATACATCACTACATACACACATATATACATACATGTGTACACATATACATCACTACAAACACACTACTACCAACACACATATATACATACATGTGTACACATACACACCACTACAAACACACTACTACCAACACACATATATACATACATGTGTACACATATACATCACTACAAACACACTACTACCAACACACATATATACATACATGTGTACACACATATATACATACATGTGTACACATATACATCACTACAAACACACTACTACCAACACACATATATACATACATGTGTACACATATACATCACTACAAACACACTACTACCAACACACATATATACATACATGTGTACACATATACATCACTACAAACACACTACTACCAACACACATATATACATACATGTGTACATATATACACATATACATCACATACCAACACATACATACATGTGTATACATCACTACCAACACACATATATACATACATGTGTACACGTTATCATAGACATATCTACACTCTCCCTCACCATTGTTTAAATAAATTTAATATTGTATAAATTGTGTAAGGGAATTTAGAAAATTTTTGATTATATGATTTAAATTTTCTTAAGAAAGTGCAATAAGGGTTATAATATTTTGATGAAATAATGTGAGAAAAGATGTAAATATGTGAAGAAGTGACTAACTTGAGAGACTTGTGGTTAAGATAAAGAAGATATTCTTATATAACACTTTGTTTAAGTAGAATTAATTATTAAATAACTCTCTCAGTTCTCATACAAACACTTCTCTCACTTCTTCATTAATAACGTAAAAAAAATCACCATCACAGATACAAAACAAAAACCTTCGGTGATGAAAATAAAAACTGTCAATTTGGATGATTCGATCTTTTAACAATAAGAATTTTGGTGGTGGCTGCCACAACCTGGCCAGTACGACTGTGTGTTGCCACAACCTGGCCAGTACGACTGTGTGTTGCCACAACCTGGCCAGTACGACTGTGTGTTGCCACAACCTGGCCAGTACGACTGTGTGTTGCCACAACCTGGCCAGTACGACTGTGTGTTGCCACAACCTGGCCAGTACGACTGTGTGTTGCCACAACCTGGCCAGTACGACTGCGTGTTTCTACAACCTGGTGCTAGGAAGAACACTACTGGAAGGATTGTTACCACAAGACTATTGGTGGGTTTATATGTGTCTCCTGGATCTTCTACATTGTGTTAACGTCTCCTCGCAGCTCATAACTCTTAACTCTGGAACAAGCACCGCACTTTCTCTTCACATTCTCTAATACGTTAACATGTTCGTAAAGGTGCGGGTTATATGCTGGTGCTGCATACTCCATAATAGACATCACATCTCTTACATACATTGCCCGGAATAATTCTCGATCGAATTATTCCGGGCAATGTGAAAGACAGAGTGAAAGACACTCTGTGTCTTTCACTCTGAGGTTTGTGGCTGTGTCCCTGAAGTCTATGTTCTGAGTCCGCTAATCTTGCCTCTTCTTTATTTTCTTAACTCCGCCCTTTCAAGGAAACCCGTCCAGGGAGATGGAATATGACAGGGAAACCTGTCCAGGGAGATGGAATGTGAGAGGGAAACCAGTCCAGGGAGATGGAATATAACAGGGAAACCTGTCCAGGGAGATGGAATGTGAGAGGGAAACCAGCCCAGGGAGATGAAATATGACAGGGAAACCCGTCCAGGGAGATGGAATGTGAGAGGGAAACCAACCCAGGGAGACGGAATATGACAGGGAAGCCCGACCAGGGCGATGGAATATGTGAAGGAAAATAGTCCAGGGAGATGGAATATGAAAAGGAAAAACGATCAGAGAGATAGAATATGACAGGCAAACCCGTTCAGGGGGATGGAATATGATACGGAAACCAGTCCAGGGCGATCGCATATGACAGGGAAGCTCGTACAGGGCAATGGAATATGAGAGAGAAACCCGTCTTTGGACAGGCTTGGAATATGAGAAGGAAATGGCGATGGACTATGAGAAGGAAACCCGTCCAGAGAGATGGACTATGACAAAGAAACCAGTCCAGGGCGATGGAATATGGCAGAAACCCATCCAGGGAAATGGAAATGTGACAGGGAAACCCGTCTAGGGAGATGGAATGTGAGAGGGAAACCAGCCCAGTGAGATGGAATATGACAGGGAAAACCGTCCTGGGCGATGAAAAAATGACAGGGAAACCTGTCGAGGGCGATGGAATGTGACAAGGAAACAGTTTCAGGGCAATAAAAAATGACAGAGAAGCCTGTCCACGGTGATGGAAAATAACCGGGAAACCCGTACAGGGCGATGGAATATTGCAGAAAACCGTCCAAAACGAGGGAATATAACAAGAAAATCTGTTAATTAATATTGCCTATTTTTTTTTTCTACAATTCTAACACTGTGTCTGGCAGCTTTTGAAGTGTATTAAAAGCAAAGTGTGACACAAAGCTAGACTAGTGAAGACTGATGTTTACTAACTAATAGATATAATTAAAACTTAGATACTACTACAACACTGCTTCAGTTTTCAACAGTACGCAAACACTGTTATAAACAGAGACTCACACTTCTGTTCAGTTAATGGATCTTTTCAATTGTAATATGCACCTGAATAATGATATTTTTCACAAATATGTTTACACTGAGAACAATTTCCTTAATGGAAAGTTTATGATATGATCAATATATTTTAACCAGCGTTATTACTTTAAAGTGTTAGCACTCAGTGTGAGAACTGCAGTCTAAGATGTGAAGGAACTTCTGTTCGCCCGTTAATGGATCTTTTGAAACAGCAATTGTAATATGCACCTGAATAATGATATTTTTCACAAATATGTTTACACTGAGAACAATTTCCTTAATGGAAAGTTTATGATATGATCAATATATTTTAACCAGCGTTATTACTTTAGAGTGTTTAGTGTTAGCACTCAGTGTGAGGGCGAAGGTTGCTTCTGCAGTCTAAGATGTGAAGGAATTTGTCCAACACTGTAGACTATGTTAGTGTTATAAGAAGTCTTTGTATCACTGTATTGTGTGAAGTCTTTGATGAGACGATATATACTGACTGTGTAAACTCAGTGTAGTGTGCTAGTGAGTTGTACACCCAGATACTTGTGTCAGTCTTAAGAGTTTTGTGTGATGGAGCTCAATTAATATAATTAGTTTTGTGTCGAACTTTGAGAGTTTGATTAACTTACAGTTGGTGTCTGTGTTGACATGAGTCTTCTCCAGATGGTGACCCGTCACTCTCTCCTGAAGGAGTGTCAGTGTTTGCACACGTTATTTAAATATTGATGTGTACATGTGTGTGTTTGTTTGTGTGTGTGCGTGTAGCGTAGAGGTTAAAAGTGTAAGGTGTGGGTACGTGTGTATTTGTGTTTACATACTAGTAAAACTGAAAAGAGAGGATTATAAATGCACTGTTGAATAAATGTACGTGTATGTATGATACAGAGGATTTTGTGTGTGTGTTGCTTTATTCGTGCGTCTGTATGTGTTGTGTGTGTGTGTAGGATGTGTATGTGGAAATACAGAACTGAGTGTATAGAAGAGTGCGAGCTTGTGAACCTTAGCGTACTGTGAAAATAAAGATCAATAACGAGGGCAAAAAGATAACTGAAAACAATTAATTACAATTATCATGCAGGGAGCACAAAGGTTCACACACCCACACTAATATTCGCACATAAAAACGTTCACAAACACACTTACACAACTAAATAAACGAATAAGTTAATAATCGACATAGTTACAATATTAAATATAAATATATGTTCCAGATTTTCACTAGTGGCCAGTTCTTGGTGGACGAACTGTGATAGAGATCTCTCATGTCTCAGGTAGTCGACGTTCGAGTCTGTCCAGGAGGATGTTATTACAGAGCGCAGATTTTCTGCGTGTCCTCCTCTGTAATAACGTCTTCCTCTGTATACTGATATTAATACACTTGTGTAGTAATATCATATATGGACAGTACTTCAAGGCTGGCTGAAACTGCTGACCTCAGGGAAGTGGTGAAGGGTTGTATACCTGGAACCACGGACCTGGGGTGGGACTGCTGACCTCAGGGAAGTGGTGAAGGGTGAATACCTGGAACCACGGACCTGGGGTGGGACTTGCTGACCTCAGGGAAGTGGTGAAGGGTGAATACCTGGAACCACGGACCTGGGGTGGGACTTGCTGACCTCAGGGAAGTGGTGAAGGGTGAATACCTGGAACCACGGACCTGGGGTGGGACTGCTGACCTCAGGGAAGTGGTGAAGGGTGAATACCTGGAACCACGGACCTGGGGTGGGACTGCTGACCTCAGGGAAGTGGTGAAGGGTGAATACCTGGAACCACGGACCTGGGGTGGGACTGCTGACCTCAGGGAAGTGGTGAAGTGTGAATACCTGGAACCACGGACCTGGGGTGGGACTGCTGACCTCAGGGAAGTGGTGAAGGGTTGTATACCTGGAACCACGGACCTGGGGTGGGACTGCTGACCTCAGGGAAGTGGTGAAGGGTGAATACCTGGAACCACGGACCTGGGGTGGGACTGCTGACCTCAGGGAAGTGGTGAAGGGTGAATACCTGGAACCACGGACCTGGGGTGGGACTGCTGACCTCAGGGAAGTGGTGAAGGGTGAATACCTGGAACCACGGACCTGGGGTGGGACTGCTGACCTCAGGGAAGTGGTGAAGGGTGAATACCTGGAACCACGGACCTGGGGTGGGACTGCTGACCTCAGGGAAGTGGTGAAGGGTGTATACCTGGAACCACGCACCTGGGACTGCTGACCTCAGGGAAGTGGTGAAGGGTGAATACCGGACGGACCTGGAGTGGGACTGCTGACCTCAGGGAAGTGGTGAAGGGTGAATACCTGGAACCACGGACCTGGGGTGGGACTGCTGACCTCAGGGAAGTGGTGAATGGTGTATACCTGGAACCACGGACCTGGGGTGGGACTGCTGACCTCAGGGAAGTGGTGAAGGGTGAATACCTGGAACCACGGACCTGGGGTGGGACTGCTGACCTCAGGGAAGTGGTGAAGGGTGTATACGAAGGGTTGTATACCAGATGGAACCACGGACCTGGGGTGGGACTGCTGACCTCAGGGAAGTGGTGAAGGGGTGGGGAAGGGAGAACACACAGCTGGACTCCTGGACACGCTGGGGAAGGTAGGGCTGCTGAGCGTAGGATAGGAAGTGGGGAAGGGAGAACATCTGAGGGGACACAGATGGACTCCTGGACACGCTGGGGAAGGTAGGGCTGCTGAGCGTAGGATAGGAAGTGGGGAAGGGAGAACATCTGAGGGGACACAGATGGACTCCTGGACACGCTGGGGAATTTAGGGCTGCTGAGCGTAGGATAGGAAGTGGGGAAGGGAGAACATCTGAGGGGACACAGATGGACTCCTGGACACGCTGGGGAAGGTAGGGCTGCTGAGCGTAGGATAGGAAGTGGGGAAGGGAGAACATCTGAGGGGACACAGATGGACTCCTGGACACGCTGGGGAAGGTAGGGCTGCTGAGCGTAGGATAGGAAGTGGGGAAGGGAGAACATCTGAGGGGACACAGATGGACTCCTGGACACGCTGGGGAAGGTAGGGCTGCTGAGCGTAGGATAGGAAGTGGGGAAGGGAGAACATCTGAGGGGACACAGATGGACTCCTGGACACGCTGGGGAAGGTAGGACTGCTGAGCGTAGGATAGGAAGTGGGGAAGGGAGAACATCTGAGGGGACACAGATGGACTCCTGGACACGCTGGGGAAGGTAGGGCTGCTGAGCGTAGGATAGGAAGTGGGGAAGGGAGAACATCTGAGGGGACACAGATGGACTCCTGGACACGCTGGGGAAGGTAGGACTGCTGAGCGTAGGATAGGAAGTGGGGAAGGGAGAACATCTGAGGGGACACAGATGGACTCCTGGACACGCTGGGGAAGGTAGGGCTGCTGAGCGTAGGATAGGAAGTGGGGAAGGGAGAACATCTGAGGGGACACAGATGGACTCCTGGACACGCTGGGGAAGGTAGGGCTGCTGAGCGTAGGATAGGAAGTGGGGAAGGGAGAACATCTGAGGGGACACAGATGGACTCCTGGACACGCTGGGGAAGGTAGGGCTGCTGAGCGTAGGATAGGAAGTGGGGAAGGGAGAACATCTGAGGGGACACAGATGGACTCCTGGACACGCTGGGGAAGGTAGGACTGCTGAGCGTAGGATAGGAAGTGGGGAAGGGAGAACATCTGAGGGGACACAGATGGACTCCTGGACACGCTGGGGAAGGTAGGGCTGCTGAGCGTAGGATAGGAAGTGGGGAAGGGAGAACATCTGAGGGGACACAGATGGACTCCTGGACACGCTGGGGAAGGTAGGGCTGCTGAGCGTAGGATAGGAAGTGGGGAAGGGAGAACATCTGAGGGGACACAGATGGACTCCTGGACACGCTGGGGAAGGTAGGGCTGCTGAGCGTAGGATAGGAAGTGGGGAAGGGAGAACATCTGAGGGGACACAGATGGACTCCTGGACACGCTGGGGAAGGTAGGACTGCTGAGCGTAGGATAGGAAGTGGGGAAGGGAGAACATCTGAGGGGACACAGATGGACTCCTGGACACGCTGGGGAAGGTAGGGACTGCTGAGCGTAGGATAGGAAGTGGGGAAGGGAGAACATCTGAGGGGACACAGATGGACTCCTGGACACGCTGGGGAAGGTAGGGCTGCTGAGCGTAGGATAGGAAGTGGGGAAGGGAGAACATCTGAGGGGACACAGATGGACTCCTGGACACGCTGGGGAAGGTAGGACTGCTGAGCGTAGGATAGGAAGTGGGGAAGGGAGAACATCTGAGGGGACACAGATGGACTCCTGGACACGCTGGGGAAGGTAGGACTGCTGAGCGTAGGATAGGAAGTGGGGAAGGGAGAACATCTGAGGGGACACAGATGGACTCCTGGACACGCTGGGGAAGGTAGGGCTGCTGAGCGTAGGATAGGAAGTGGGGAAGGGAGAACATCTGAGGGGACACAGATGGACTCCTGGACACGCTGGGGAAGGTAGGGCTGCTGAGCGTAGGATAGGAAGTGGGGAAGGGAGAACATCTGAGGGGACACAGATGGACTCCTGGACACGCTGGGGAAGGTAGGACTGCTGAGCGTAGGATAGGAAGTGGGGAAGGGAGAACATCTGAGGGGACACAGATGGACTCCTGGACACGCTGGGGAAGGTAGGACTGCTGAGCGTAGGATAGGAAGTGGGGAAGGGAGAACATCTGAGGGGACACAGATGGACTCCTGGACACGCTGGGGAAGGTAGGACTGCTGAGCGTAGGATAGGAAGTGGGGAAGGGAGAACATCTGAGGGGACACAGATGGACTCCTGGACACGCTGGGGAAGGTAGGACTGCTGAGCGTAGGATAGGAAGTGGGGAAGGGAGAACATCTGAGGGGACACAGATGGACTCCTGGACACGCTGGGGAAGGTAGGACTGCTGAGCGTAGGATAGGAAGTGGGGAAGGGAGAACATCTGAGGGGACACAGATGGACTCCTGGACACGCTGGGGAAGGTAGGGCTGCTGAGCGTAGGATAGGAAGTGGGGAAGGGAGAACATCTGAGGGGACACAGATGGACTCCTGGACACGCTGGGGAAGGTAGGGCTGCTGAGCGTAGGATAGGAAGTGGGGAAGGGAGAACATCTGAGGGGACACAGATGGACTCCTGGACACGCTGGGGAAGGTAGGGCTGCTGAGCGTAGGATAGGAAGTGGGGAAGGGAGAACATCTGAGGGGACACAGATGGACTCCTGGACACGCTGGGGAAGGTAGGACTGCTGAGCGTAGGATAGGAAGTGGGGAAGGGAGAACATCTGAGGGGACACAGATGGACTCCTGGACACGCTGGGGAAGGTAGGACTGCTGAGCGTAGGATAGGAAGTGGGGAAGGGAGAACATCTGAGGGGACACAGATGGACTCCTGGACACGCTGGGGAAGGTAGGACTGCTGAGCGTAGGATAGGAAGGGGGGAAGGGAGAACATCTGAGGGGACACAGATGGACTCCTGGACACGCTGGGGAAGGTAGGGCTGCTGAGCGTAGGATAGGAAGTGGGGAAGGGAGAACATCTGAGGGGACACAGATGGACTCCTGGACACGCTGGGGAAGGTAGGACTGCTGAGCGTAGGATAGGAAGTGGGGAAGGGAGAACATCTGAGGGGACACAGATGGACTCCTGGACACGCTGGGGAAGGTAGGACTGCTGAGCGTAGGATAGGAAGTGGGGAAGGGAGAACATCTGAGGGGACACAGATGGACTCCTGGACACGCTGGGGAAGGTAGGACTGCTGAGCGTAGGATAGGAAGTGGGGAAGGGAGAACATCTGAGGGGACACAGATGGACTCCTGGACACGCTGGGGAAGGTAGGACTGCTGAGCGTAGGATAGGAAGTGGGGAAGGGAGAACATCTGAGGGGACACAGATGGACTCCTGGACACGCTGGGGAAGGTAGGGCTGCTGAGCGTAGGATAGGAAGTGGGGAAGGGAGAACATCTGAGGGGACACAGATGGACTCCTGGACACGCTGGGGAAGGTAGGACTGCTGAGCGTAGGATAGGAAGTGGGGAAGGGAGAACATCTGAGGGGACACAGATGGACTCCTGGACACGCTGGGGAAGGTAGGGCTGCTGAGCGTAGGATAGGAAGTGGGGAAGGGAGAACATCTGAGGGGACACAGATGGACTCCTGGACACGCTGGGGAAGGTAGGGCTGCTGAGCGTAGGATAGGAAGTGGGGAAGGGAGAACATCTGAGGGGACACAGATGGACTCCTGGACACGCTGGGGAAGGTAGGGCTGCTGAGCGTAGGATAGGAAGTGGGGAAGGGAGAACATCTGAGGGGACACAGATGGACTCCTGGACACGCTGGGGAAGGTAGGGCTGCTGAGCGTAGGATAGGAAGTGGGGAAGGGAGAACATCTGAGGGGACACAGATGGACTCCTGGACACGCTGGGGAAGGTAGGACTGCTGAGCGTAGGATAGGAAGTGGGGAAGGGAGAACATCTGAGGGGACACAGATGGACTCCTGGACACGCTGGGGAAGGTAGGACTGCTGAGCGTAGGATAGGAAGTGGGGAAGGGAGAACATCTGAGGGGACACAGATGGACTCCTGGACACGCTGGGGAAGGTAGGACTGCTGAGCGTAGGATAGGAAGTGGGGAAGGGAGAACATCTGAGGGGACACAGATGGACTCCTGGACACGCTGGGGAAGGTAGGACTGCTGAGCGTAGGATAGGAAGTGGGGAAGGGAGAACATCTGAGGGGATGTCTTCTGCTTCTATAAATTAATATGGTCTTCTTCTTCTATTACTAACAGAAAACAATTATTTCTTATCTACCTTCTTTATGTGAGACATATACTTCCTTTCTCATCTATACCAGGAATTCAAAGGATAAAGAATCATCATGTTATATATTGTCGTTTGAATGTGAATGAAGAATCATAAACATTCTAAGCTCTTACGCCGAGAACTTGACGAACGCACTCACACAGGTCCTAGCATTTCTCTTTAAGAACCTAATATACTTTCACTTATGACCTAAACATTTTCATTTAACACCAAACAAACATTGACACACACTCTAAACATTTCCTTTAAGAGTATTACAACCCAGGAGTCCCAAAGGCCTGTTATACTGGGTGTAAAAGGAGCAAAATAAACAGCAGAAAAACCTTTGACTTGTATTATCCTTCACCAGTTTAGAAGAGAAGTATGTACACTATATACACTATGTGCAACAATAGGTATTAGTGCACTCCACAGTAAGCAAGGCAGAATAGAAGCCACTAGAGAGCAGACCGTGCTTCAACCAGCTCTAGAATGGGAATGTAGATGAATGGTTCAGAGAACCGACATGTTGATAAATTAGACACATGTGCAACTCTTGGGTATCTTTATTGAGGAAACGTTTCGCCACACAGTGGCTTCATCAGTCCATACGTAGGAGAAACTTGAAGAACAGGAGGAGAATGAGGTAATCAGTCCCTCAACCTTGAGTCGATGTGTTCAGTCCATCAATCTTGAATAGAATACGGCATATCAGCGGAGAAGGAGCTTATAAACCGTATGGCAGGAGAGGTGCAGCAGTCATAGGTCGTGTCACATTTGTTCAATGTGGAAGTAGGTCGTGCCCAAGAATTAGGCAAGCGAAGAATTCCTAAGTATTAAGATCCCATCAGTATGGACTGATGTGTGGCGAAACGTTTCCTCAATAAAGATACCCAAGAGTTGCACATGTGTCTAATTTATCAGAATGGGAATGAAAAGGGCAGACAGGTGTGTGGTACCCACAACATCTCTGCGATTGCCAAAACCATCTTCTCATTGGCTGGAACTTGGGTACTGATTGAACGACGGGGCCCCATCATCAACCCTTAGCACCTGGTTCGCTGGTTGAGGGAGATAGCCTTTCAATGAGGGTGTGTATATGCGCCGAATAAAGGTTATGCACTCTTTGCATGCCACAAAGAACATACATAGTTCACACCCTCTGTTGCCGAACACTTTCTGTCATGCCTCTTCCTCAGGACCTCATCGACACTTTTGTTATGCAGGGTTCTTCATGACATCGTATGTACATATTAGTGGGGAAGTGTGCCATAATAATATGAATATTGTAGTTGTAAGGAATAATTTTATAATTCATAATGTGCTTTTGGAGGTACTGTAAAGTACTCTAACTATAATTATAAAGAATGGAGTTAGTGATTTATTTTCCAAGGATGTTTGGGTACGCAGAGTAAGCGTGGGGGAGGAGGTCACGTGACGTTAGGATGGCGGTAGAAGCTGGCGTCGGAGATGCTGTATATTTTAAGTTAAGTTTGCAATAATACACTCATTTTGTTTATCCAATTCAAGCCATAGGCTTTCATATGGCTTACCTGTATGTTAACCCAGGCACTGACATGGTCAGGGTGCTGTGGGATGAGTGATGAAGTAAGAAATGAGGTTTGTGGTGCCATGACGGCCTGACGCTGACGAAACCTAGTGTTATGGTGGCTGAACCTCCAGCCAGCTGTGTGTACCTTCATTTGGGCGTGTAGAATTAAGGCTTTTATGTTATGGTGATTAAATAGATATATTTTCCTAATTGGGATTTTTGCCTAACCCTCTGTTAACCAACCCCTTGAAGTAACACATACTGGTTTAGCGCTTTCTGTTTTTAACTGGGATAGCCCGGGGTGGCCGGTTTGGGCCTGAGATGTGTGTAACTTTTACCTTTGCCCTTAGACCAGGCTCAAGCCCCCAGCTATCCCACATTTTTGCGTAACATGGGGGCCTGTCAATGGGAGAATTATCAAATTTTTGTGGTAATTCAAGCTTGCAACCTGGAAAGTCAATAATAATTCTTTACTGGGTTGGTCAGAGGAAACATTCACTATAACACTCACACTAAAATAATAATTTACCTTTGTTTGTAATATTGCTAGGTTTTAGGGTGTTATTATTAACTAATACCCTGTGAATAATTTACCTTTGTTTGCAATAATGCTGGTTTTTAGGGTGTTATTATTAATACCCTGTGAATAATTTACCTTTCTGTATAATATTGCTGGTTTTAGGGTGTTATTATTAATTAATGCTCTATAAATCATTTACCTTTCTGTACCATATTGTTGATTTTTAGGATGTTAATAATACTTGATGTTTTGTGCATAATTTACCCTTACAGGTACAATCTTGCTGATTTTTGGGAGGTTATGCTCACCTAAATTTCTGGAAATAATTTACCTTTGCAAGTGCAGTAGCTCTTTTATTTTTTTTTTCTGCCAGGATTTTCTTTTTGTGTGCAGTTCTCTTTAATTTGAGGGAGTCACATGACAACTCCTTGTGAATATCCTACTTCAGTATATGTACCTTGCTGTGTGCTTTATTATTTTATATCAGTAAGTTCTGTGGCTGGTAGTAAGATTTGGTGCTATTATTTCCCAAAATGGCTGACACTGGTGAAAATTCTGTGGATGACATGCATTTGGAAGGTGACATTGAATCAAATCCCCATGATAGGGACCTGGATAAGGAAGTAGTAATTTTACAAATGAAATTAACCCTAGTTGCAGAAGAAAAGGAACGGTTAAGAATTGAGCGTACAAAGATCCAGGAACAGAGAGCCTTAGAGGAGCTTAGGGCTCAAGAAAGAGCAAAAGAGAGGCAGCTTGCTTCTCACCCAGACACAGACACAAGGGTAGATGTTTTTCATTTGGATAAAGCCATAAAATTTGTGCCCAAATTCCTAGAGAAAGACCCAGACCAGTTTTTTCTGTTATTTGAAAGTACGGCCAAATCCCAAGGTTGGCCGGAAAAGGAATGGGCGACATTAGCAAGAACCCAATTAGTTGGTAAAGGGTTACAGGCTATTAGTTCTTTAGAAGGATCTGCCTTTTCTGATTATCATAAGCTAAAAGAGGTAGTTTTACTGGCTTATCAAATGTTGCCGGAAAGGTACAGGCAGAAATTCAGAGGACTAAAGTTTCAGTCAGGGCAGTCTTTGGTGGAATATGGTAAGGAGAAGATGTCACTTCTAAATAGGTGGTGTCGCTCAAAGGGGGTGGTAGGCAATTATGAAGGTGTAATTACCTTAATTTTGTTAGAGGATCTTTTGAGAAATGTTCCTCCTGACCTTAAGGCATATCTTGAGGAGAAGGATCTTGATGATTTTAATAATGCTTTAGAGCTGGGTGACAGATTTTTAGCTAACCAAAAATTTGGTAGCAGTTACCACACCCCACATACTAATAATGGTAAGTTTTCTCCACCCACAAATAGGAATAAGAAATTTCAGAAGTTTAAGCCACCCATTTATCAGCCTAATAACCACAAGGGTTTTAATAACCCTAATTTTCCAGTACCCACTCGAGGAGGTTTTAAGTCAGCTGTCACAGGTCCAGGACTACAAGGAACAGGTGGGACGAGCCCAGTTCCCCAGAACCAAGGGATCCAACCTAGGTCAGATGGGCAGGGGGCCTTTAAACCTTATCACTGTACATATTGCAATAAACAGGGCCACCTGCAGCCATATTGTCGAAAGATGCTTAGGGACCAGGCTGCGACAGATGCTTCTCCAGTAAATACACCGATTACACATGATGTGGCTTGCATTGCAGTTTTGCCCCAAGGTATCCAAAGAAGACCAGCAGTCTTTGACCCTCGGATGAAGGTCTATTCAAGTAAGTCTACTGTGGCCTTACACCAAAATGAAGGTAGGGTCACGGGTGTTATGTCTTTGAGGGACACTTGTAGTACATACACCTTGCTTCGCAGGGGTGTATTGCCAGTGTCGGATGACACCTACACCGGATTGGACATTTTTCTTAAAGGGATAACTGGAGTCCCTGTCAGGACTCCAGTGCACAGGTTATGGATAGAGTCTGAATACCAGTCTGGGTACCTACCTGTAGGTATTGCAGAAGATGTACCTTTTGAAGGAGTTGACCTTCTACTAGGCAACAATGTTGTGGGACTCCTCAAAAGTGAGGAATGTTTGGTTTTGCAGGACCCGGCTTTACAAGGTGGTAATGACCCAATTGGAGCAACGGTACCTGAAAATTTTTCAATGTGCTTTCGGACTAAACAGGGGAACAAGGTAGGAGCTGTGCCTCACTGTGACCCTTCTGCACACTGTGGTGATGGTTTGGGCATGGGGAGCCTGTTCATTGAGTCTGACCTGCAGGAGATTCTGAGCAGTGATGAACCGGCTCAACCGGAACTCGGTTGGAGAAGTGGTCTTGGTGCTGATGTGGGAAAAAATCCCCTGACTCTGCAGCAGCTGAGTGAGGCCCGGGAAGGTTGTGACCTCCGGAACGCTATTCATTTATCAGTTGTCGCGGAGGATGTGGTTCCCAAATTTACCAAGTGTTTATTTTGCAGAGTTGATCAAATGAGCAAGACTCTTTTTAAGAGGACCTGTGCTTACGTGGACGCGGCAGAACTATTAAAGTGTCTTTGTCAGTATTTTTTACAGATTCTGAAGGAATGGCATTTCAATGTTAAGACGGGAGAGCTAAATAATCAGTGTTTATTAATAAATTCCTTTTCTAACAGGTTACCAGAGTCTGTACCCTTTCTGAATAATTTTGTGTGTGTGGTTTTGAGATTTCTGGTGAAACATTTTTGTCTCTTAGGCTTTGCACAAATCACCCAGACGTCATATTTTATGAAATGTCATGTAGTTTTGAGAGGCCTACTTGAGGTTAAATTTACCAATGTATATCATCCTAGGAGTCAAAGAAAAGCTCCATGGTTTTCCCAGTCTCTCAGGGCAATGCATATTTGTTTTCCCCAGTACCAGAAGGACTGGGAGGAGGGAATTCCCCTCCCTTTCATTACCGTGTGGGGAAGCACTCTGGAATCATTAAGTCATGTGCTACGTGAGGATGGTGATGTTTCCCCGGCGGTGTTTTTTCTCGGTTTCAGAAAATTCTTGGCTAAGATGAGGTCGATGGCACTAGTGCACCAGTCTGCCAGTCCGCCCAGGATGACGTGGGACTATGAGGTGGTGCTACACATTCTGGAAGCTGGAGAGATGGGATTGGCATTGGAACCGGGTCCTGGGAAGGCTATGATGGAACTGTGTGGTGACTTCAAAATGATGATGGATAAAGTCCCTGAGAAAGATAATGTAAGCAGGAAAATTGTAAGAGATTGTGGAAGATTTGGATCTTCTGAAAGACTGGTTGAAGTGTTGGCTCAGCCGTGGTGCACCATAGTGAAAGAGTTTTGGGATGCTGAAAAATGGGGCCATGTTAAACCCCATGAGGTCGAGGTTTCCGATTTTGTGAAATGTCAGCAGGTCTGGCATGATGTAAGCTGGGGTGAAATAGGTTCCTTGAAGGAAGTGAAGTGTTTATTTCTAGAGACTGTATTTGTATCCAGCGAGAGTCGGTGGACGTTGTTTTTTACTGGTCTCACACTAGGTTATACCTTGAAAACGTGCACTGACTGCCGCCAGGTACAGTTAAAAAATAAGGTTTTGTCTCCTCTTTATGAACTACATGCAAATTGTGTGAATGAACAGTGGGTGCGTCATCTGCTTCCCACGACCATGTGTGCCAAGGACACACCCGTATTTGTAACTTTAATATCTCTGTCCATGTACCTTTTGTATGCCATTAACCCTCAAGATCTTTTATGTGTAATCCTGAGTTACCCTCCCCGGGTTTTGCAAAATAATACAGAGGTTGGGTCAGTCTTGTTGCAGGGTAGAGCAGGAGAAGTAATGCGACTCGGCTGCTTCTCAGCAAAAAGTAGCAGGTACCAAAGAAGTTATACCTCCATAGAAAAGGAGGCTCTTGCTTTAGTGTTGGCAGTGCAACACTTTGACGTGCGCATATCTAAATCAGTTCACCCTATAACTGTGTATAGTGACCATAATCCCTTACGTTTCCTTCATTTAATGAGGAACCACAATCAGAGACTTACGAGGTGGGCCTTGTTTCTCCAACCTCTTAATCTGGTGATTCGTTATGTGAAGGGAGCGGAGAATGTGGTTGCTGATGCCTTGTCTCGTGTTTAAAGTGCACAATGTAGTGTATAGATCACTTATCTATTCTTATTTTGCAGTGGTTTGCGGTAGACTAGTAGATGGAACTCTGGGCCACCCAAAGGAGAAGGGCAGGTTGAGCTGGAGCTGGAGGTATCAGGATTCCCTAGTGTGTGTGTATTTAGGGGGGTAGACACATCAAAGACCATGCCTAGGTAAGGTATGCTACGTTTTTTAGGTGTTGGCTGGAATGCCTCGCCTCTGTTTTATGTTGGTATAGGGACTGTTGGACCTAATGTTTTAGTGAATGTGGGGCTGGCGGTGATGCCCTCCACTGTTTGGGTCATGTCCTTTGATCCGAGGTGTTTTGGTTCTCCAGGACTCTTTTTCAATTTTTCCTTTTTGGATCACCACTGGGGTGACTCCAGGGTCCTTGGAATGACATGTAGGTGACGGCCTGGGAGGTCCACCTTTTCGGGGTCTTCAGTGATGACTCCAGGGTTTTACGGCCGCAGTCCCACCAACAAGATGTATGTGCCTATCCACCCGTTGTGTTTAGGGGCCTGAGATTTTCCCCTCTCCTGTGCTCTCCTGATTCTCGCAGAGGTGTGTCATGGGGAACCAGTTTTGTTTAATAAAGATTGCTGTGAGATGGGAGTGATAATGTGATTTTGTTTTCTCCGTAGAATTTAACATGTAACATATGTTTTTCTTTTCTTTGAACTCCTGGAAAATGTACTTACTGTTTAAAAGTTTTTTTGGTGGCACCTACAGTTTGGTCTGCCTTGCAACATACTGAACTTTGGTGTTACTTCATTAAACGGCATTCCTCAGGGGCACTTTTGTACAAAGTTTACTTGCTTATTTATAAGTTTGCTTGATGTAATTTAGGTAAAATGCATCAACGCCAGCGCCTGGCCAGCGCTGTGTTGTAATGGTGCCTTTTCCTAAAACAGCTGTCTAAGAGTGTGACTGTGAGCTCGTTGGACATAAAACTTGATCACTTTTATGTTCGACGAGTTTCATATGTCTGCACTCTAGTACCTCAGTTTGTAAATATTGCATATTTGTAGTACCAAAAGACCGTGATTGTATGGTGGTTATTCCCCAGTTATCATTTTGCCAGTTGCCTCAGACCTTAATGTGGGGCTTATTTTCTTTTTTTTTCTTTTTGCCTAGCGGTGTCCATTGGGACCCAGCTAGCAGAGTGAGACCTATGGTCTGGGGGTGGGGGTGTTATGCAGGGTTCTCCATGACATCGTATGTACATATTAGTGGGGAAGTGTGCCATAATAATATGAATATTGTAGTTGTAAGGAATAATTTTATAATTCATAATGTGCTTTTGGAGGTACTGTAAAGTACTCTAACTATAATTATAAAGAATGGAGTTAGTGATTTATTTTCCAAGGATGTTTGGGTATGCAGAGTAAGCGTGGGGGAGGAGGTCACGTGACGTTAGGATGGCGGTAGAAGCTGGCGTCGGAGATGCTGTATATTTTAAGTTAAGTTTGCAATAATACACTCATTTTGTTTATCCAATTCAAGCCATAGGCTTTCATATGGCTTACCTGTATGTTAACCCAGGCACTGACATGGTCAGGGTGCTGTGGGATGAGTGATGAAGTAAGAAATGAGGTTTGTGGTGCCATGACGGCCTGACGCTGACGAAACCTAGTGTTATGGTGGCTGAACCTCCAGCCAGCTGTGTGTACCTTCATTTGGGCGTGTAGAATTAAGGTTTTTATGTTATGGTGATTAAATAGATATATTTTCCTAATTGGGATTTTTGCCTAACCCTCTGTTAACCAACCCCTTGAAGTAACACATACTGGTTTAGCGCTTTCTGTTTTTAACTGGGATAGCCCGGGGTGGCCGGTTTGGGCTTGAGATGTGTGTAACTTTTACCTTTGCCCTTAGACCAGGCTCAAGCCCCCAGCTATCCCACATTATTGCGTAACAACTTTCACAGTCACAAGATCAGTCCTCAGACCACCCCAAAGTCTCTCACTAGTTCGCACTGTATTATAGCACTCTATGACAAGTGTCTTATACAGCCATGGCTGAAAGTAAGGCAGTTTCTGCACTTATAGCACAGTTGATATGCTCTGTTGCACTAACAGGTTTTTAGGTTGGTGAGGTAGACATGAATGTCTGATAGCAAGGAAGATGGTATCTACTTCTGCTGCCACCAAATCACTACACTCATCGAGTTTGAACCTCATTTGTCTATGATTCAACCAGATTGTAGAGTTGCTGTACAGTGATGTTCCTGTTCGTACAAGACTTACAGGGCTTCTGTCTGGGTGTTTGGAGTCAGGAATTGTCCCATCACAACAAAATATAAAATTATCTCAGTCTATTTTTACATGTTCCATCACTGGCACACAGTACCTTGGTGCTCTTTCGATTATCGGTGCATTTCTTCCAGCATATATCATGTACGAGAACATTTACCCACTGGTAAGTTCTGAGCCTTGTCTGAAAGGTAACTGTGTAGTTCACTGTCTCCACGACTTTGATTTTAAGAAGCGCATCCAGACCCTTTCTACCAATTATTACTAGATCCTGGTTCTCAAAATGTCCGAGGTTAATAAAGTTTTGATCGGATAAGACATGTTAATTAATATCAGCATCACCTCTCATGGTTGTTCACTTCCCATCTCACACATAACAGATTCTGCATAAAACATATATGTAAGTTATCTTTTAATCTGTTTCGTATGCAAGATAATTCCTGCTTCTTATCTTTTAAATTTCAGTGAGACATAAAACTGCAGTTTTTATCAACTTAACTGAAAAACATTATGATTTACTTAACTGATAATGAAACAACATAGCCATGGAAAATGTTGCTTGGATCACCACTGAACATGTTGTCTGGATCACCACTGAACGTATTGGTTGTATCACCACTGAACATGTTGTCTGGATCACCACTGAACGTATTGGTTGTATCACCACTGGACATGTTGTCTTGATCCCCACTGGGTATGTTGTGTGGATCACCACTGAACATATCTGAGTCACCACTGGACATTTTGTTCGGATCTCCACTGGAGAAGTTGTCTGGATCACCAGTGGATATGTTGTCTGGATCACCACTGGGTATGTTTTGTGGATCACCACTGAACATGTCTGAGTCACCACTGGACATGTTGTCTGGCTCTCCACTAGACATGTCTGGATCACCACTGGACACATTGTCTGGATCACAAGTGGACCTCTTGTCTAGATCTCCAATGGACCTGTTGTCTAGATCACTACTTAAAATGTTTGGATCGTCACTAGACATGTTAGTTGGATCATCACTGGATATGCTGGTGCTATCACCACTGAACATGTTAGTTGGATCACCACCAAATATGTTGGTTGGATCACCATTAAATTTCTTAGCTGGATCACCACTGAACATGTTGGTTGGATCACCACTGAACATGTTAGCTGGATCACCACTGAACATGTTGGTTGGATCACCACTGAACATGTTAGCTGGATCACCACTGAACATGTTAGCTGGATCAACATTGAACATGTTAGCTGGATCAACACTGAACATGTTAGCTGGATCAACACTGAACATGTTAGCTGGATCACCACTGAACATGTTAGCTGGATCAACACTGAACATGTTAGCTGGATCACCACTGAACATGTTAGCTGGATCACCACTGAACATGTTAGCTGGATCACCACTGAACATGTTTGGAGCCGCGATTTATTGTATTCACCGATTAATTCCTCAGATGTATAGAGGCAAAAATTAGGAGGCAATCAAGTTTGTTCAAGGAAAGTGCAGAGTGGCTCCAGTTCCTTGGATTCAAAGGTTTTCACCATAAACAGAGCGCAGCCTCTCCTCCTTCCTCAAAATTCCCACCTTGAAAATCCACTCTGAGAATGAAATGAAAACATTATGATAATTCCTTTAATGCCATAAGTTGGCATTAAAGTATCACAGACATTGAATGACAGAGTTAGAGACAAGTAGGAAAATTAAAACACATGTACGAATAGA
Source organism: Cherax quadricarinatus (assembly GCF_038502225.1). NCBI lineage: Eukaryota > Metazoa > Arthropoda > Malacostraca > Decapoda > Parastacidae > Cherax > Cherax quadricarinatus. Next base: position 60,553 of record NW_027196227.1, read on the forward strand.
TATGTATATTTTGACCCCGGTCTAGGACCGTTCTGAAGAGGGTCTCCAACTGAAACCAAAATTCACATATCTCTTTTCAGATTATTTTTTCACTGTGTGCTCAAGTGGCTTCTTATTGCACTTGACAATGAATAAAATTCATGTTTTTATATTAATGGATAGTCTGAGTGGCTTTGGAACTGTTAATTTCACGTGGGTTATTAAGGCTCCAATTTCTGTTAAGAGTATCAGCAATACTTACCTTGTTAGGTGAGACACATATGCAACAGTTAGGTATCTTTATTTCGAAACGTTTCGCCTACACAGTAGGCTTCTTCAGTCGAGTACAGAAAAGTTGATAGAAGCAGAAGAGACTTGAAGACGATGTAATCAGTCCATCACCCTTAAAGTTTTGAGGTGGTCAGTCCCTCAGTCTGGAGAAGAGCATTGTTCCAAAGTTTAAAACAATATTGTTTCAGACTTTGGAACAATGCTCTTCTCCAGACTGAGGGACTGACCACCTCAAAACTTTAAGGGTGATGGACTGATTACATCGTCTTCAAGTCTCTTCTGCTTCTATCAACTTTTCTGTACTCGACTGAAGAAGCCTACTGTGTAGGCGAAACGTTTCGAAATAAAGATACCTAACTGTTGCATATGTGTCTTACCTAACAATCTGTCGGTATTTTATACCATTTTAATGTTCAATACTTACCTTGAATACTAGGCTAAGTAAACTCATTTTATTTTGATAAATTAGACACATGTGCAAAACGGGTATCTTTATTGTTGAAACGTTTTGCCACGCAGTAGCTTCGTCAGTCTAATGCAAAGAAGAATTTTCAATATCAGAAATAGTTTGAGGTAATCAGTCCCTCAGCATGAAGTCGATATAATCAATCCATAAGTCTTGATAAGAATGCAGTATATGAGCCACTTCGTGCATCTGCTGTATTCTTATCAAGATTGGTAGACTGATTACATCGACCTCAGGTTGAAGGACTGATTACGTCAAACTCCTTCTGATTTTCACCATTCTTCTTTGTATTGGACTGATGAAACCCCTTGTGTGGCGAATCGTTTCCACAATAAAGATACCCAAGTGTTGCACATGTGTTTAATTTATACACTTGTCGGTTCTCTGAACCATTTATCTACACACACTTTTAGGTCAATACACAATAGAGAATAAATTCTAATTTGGAATCAGAACTAAATAAGGAAATCCCGTCGTTAGCTGGAAGCTATGAGACAAACCGAGGAGCTAGAGTTCAACCACTGTGATCGCAAAAGAGATATTTATTTAATTATTCGAAAGTAATAAACCAGTACGAGTCATAAAACGCTTTTAGAATGGGGCGAAATCAGCTTTGATCCGAGGAAGGGCAGTGACATTTCTGATTCCATGGATCAAGAAAGCCTCACCGGCATCAAGGTTTCTCACCTTGGTCAAAATAGTTAATTACATAACTTGTGCGCGCAAAACAAACACGGATCCAGCTCTTCAATAAATCAAAATTTAATCACAAGGTTGTGTGCCTCCGGTGCCTCGCCCTCCCACTTGCTCATGAGAGCGTGCAGACACTTAATGTCAAGGAACACTGTGATGAATGGCATTGCTGCCTCGTACACTGTTTCCCTCCAGGACCCCTGACTAACACATTGCTGCTTCCTCCACTGCCTCGCCCCATAGCCCTCATAGGCACAGTGCTAACTCTTACACTGCCTCGCTTCATTACTCTCATGGTGGCACGGATGCCTCCTTCACTGCCTCGCCTAATACTGTACACTCACAGATATACTGCTGCCTCATGTATTGTACCGCCATCGTTCCCTGTCCTAGGTATACGTATGCCTCAAACACTGCCTCCATCCAGTGACAATTATAAGTACGCTTCTGCCTCCCAAAACACTGTTGCCTCATCCACTTCCTCACCCTAGTATTCCCCAGGTATACTGCTGACTCATGCACTGTACCACCACAGTGCCCTCATCACATGTATACTACTAACTTTCATCAACTGTCTCGCCCCAGTGCCCCCACAGATGCACTAGTGCCTCGTCTACTGCCTCTCTCCAGTTTGCTCAAAGACACAATTATGCATTGGCTTGTCTACTGCTTCACCCCACTGCCATCACAGGCACTACTGCCTCATCAAATGCCTTCCCATATTGTCTTCACAGGCACACTACTAGATCAACCACCTCCAAGTGCCTGTGCTTTAATTTACAGGCACACTGCTTCCTCCTCCACTGCAAGTGCCTTCGCAAGCTCACTTCTGCCTCTTCCATTGGCTCGTTCCAGTGATGTTAAGGCACACTGCTTCCTCTCTGAATGCCTTGGTCCAGTGCCATCACAGGAACACTGGTGCATCAAGTACCTCACCCCTGCATTCACACAAACATGTCTCAGTGGAAGCAACCTGGGTCCAGCTAATTATTTTTAAAGCGTTATTTTTTTCGTTAAATCTCATTTATTTTTGTTAACTTAACTGCAGTGCTAAGAGGGAGGGGAAGGGAGCAAGTGCTTTAAAGCTTACAATATAATCTTAATTCTCTTAATTGTAATTAACCCCTCTAACTTAATCCCTCCCCCCCCCCCCCCATTTGATTAATTTTGATATGCGCCGATTTAATTAAGGGGCATGACCCAAGAGAGGTGATAATGTTGTTAATACTCTTCAGTAACTCTCTTCACCTAGTAAGAATTATTATTATTATAATCAAAAAGAAGCGCTAAGCCACAAGGGCTATACAGCACCTAGTAAGAAGAGTCAGCAGGTAGGAAACTGGCCTGTTGGGTAATATAGCGGAAATTTTGAGGATATAAAACACACAATCCAGCAGAATACAGTTTTTCAGGGACTGTGCCTCAGTATTCTTGCTGGTCAAGGAATAGAGGTTGGTTTTAGCATTGGCAACAGCAGGAGTTGAGATCTGAGATATAAATTCATTTGAAAGAAAAGTGAATGACAATAATGTTGAATGAAGAGGTTCCACTTCCTTCATTAATATGTTACAGTGGAGCAGCGTTGGTGTCAAAATTTAGCGAACCTGTCCTTGCTCGTTATTTCTACGTGATTGAAAAATTAGCTGCAATGAATGGGTTGAATTAAATTTGCCAGAATAACATTAGGTTTCACTAGTGCATACCCAGTTGTTGGATAAACGTCAGAAAAGAACAACCGATATATTTATTTTCAGTACAGAGATTATGACTTTAAATGCTGCTGCAATAATACCTTACCATACCACGGGCGGGGATAGAACCCGCGATCAGAGTCTCAAAACTCCAGACCGTCGCTAGCCACAATACGATTCGTCCATAGGCACCACTGTGACCACAAATGCAAGTTTTTACAGACGAATCTCCAGCTAGCGTGGCCGTGACGAACACTAGCTCAAGTCCCCTCAAAGCCGCTAACATGACTCACGAAATCGTAATGACACGATTGCAAACAAACCATACCACGGCGGTCTGGAGTTTTGAGACTCTCTGATCGCGGGTTCTATCCCCTCCTGTGGTATGGTTTGTTTGCAATCGTGTCATTACGATTTCGTGAGTCAATAATACCTTACGTTATCTAAGCCAGTAAATACCAACAATATTGTGACTTCCATCGGAGGAGCAGTGGGAACTACCACGACATTTTGCGGTTGTGTAGAGCAGCAGCTGTGAGTAGTATACTTTCCAGCAGTGACGCGTTTTATTGGCAGTGCTTTTCCTGAGCTACGCATTTTGCCTGGAAGCATTTGCCGACTACGGTGCATCAATTGTTTTCTTGAACGATGTGAGGTCAAGTCACCAATCCCCCCACACACCCCACACCCCCAAACCCCAACACCCACCCCTCACAGCCTCTACATCATTCCCCTGCCTCAACCTGAAGTGCTCCATTTCTTTGGATCAAGAGCAACCTCCCCCTCTAACACTCCATAACCCTTTCCGCTACCTTCGTACTCTCACTACTTATGTATCCCTCACCCAAAACACCCCTCTCTCACCCACAATTCTCTTGTTCCAAGTCCTCGGATCAAGGGCCTTCACCCTCTCTCGTCAAACAATATACAATACATTTAATGATCAACAAAGTTTATTGAAAGGTATTTGTTACAAAGGTAATCATACCCAGAGGTCAACTTAACCACTGCAATTTCTTGGATCAAGAACCCAAGATCGTCCATCCCTTACTTTACACTGAAGGTTGCCCACAGACTCACCCTCCATCCTTACTCCATGTCTTCTATACTATATACCTTTATCTTTTTCTTCATCTCCAAACGTCCACCATCAAAACTGCAGTCATCAATCTTTAAGTCCATGGTAATATACTCTTAGCCTGGGGACATATCCTTCTCTTAAAGGCTACCATAAAGATCACCCACAGCCTCAGCTTCTGTTTCTCAGTTCCTATTCCTCGGATCACCACCACCACTCCTCACTACCTAGCTACCCTCACCTTACCTTTCCCCTCCTCCACCCTTCCTTCCTACTCACCCAAGACCATGCTCCATCTCTGTGGATCAAGACCACTGCATCTCCCTCCCTCTCGTGCCCTTCCCCAATCTCCCAAGACCACCTCTGACTTAATACGTCTACATGACTTTCTCGTTTTATTCTGCAATACAGGTTAAGATGGTTGTATACCTCGCTGGACAAATATCACTAATATATTGTCTGGTCATAGGGGATGTTTCACGACTGGCTCACCCATATATAAAGAAATTCCTAATGGCTATTTGGTCTTTCATTACACACACTCACTTGGTATATTAAAATTTCTGGTTAGTCAGTGGAGACCATACAAGTGACTTATATTCTTCAAGAACAAATTACAGGTAAAGACATGATAAATAAAGCACTCAAGGATATATAAATTTTATTGAAAAGAAGTACAAGGTAAAGAAATATCTGGTAACATAATAAAACAGGAAGCAAGGTACATAAAATAATTATAATTTTTCAAAAAATGATATTTAAATGTAAGCATCTACAAAATTTGGCTTTCTTGGGCTAACTCCCAGTAGGAATGTCATCCAGTTTTGCTTTAGTCTTTTTTATTTAATTCAGACATCTCTCATCCTCACTGAAGAAAAATGAACATTATTAACACTCGAGAGAAGGGATTTCAGTGTGTCCTTGTAAAGTGAGCCCCACTAATTAACACTTATTTTCACCAATTTAGGCGGGAGAGTTCAATGCTTCTTTAGAGAATGAGCCAACAACCACAAAGTTCACATAGACACAGTGAGTAAAATGATCAATAAAACAATGCATAGGTAATCAAAGTACATAAATACACAAAATGATATACAATTTTATTAAAAAGATTCACATTACAAAGGTAAGTATTCACATAAGTTGACTCAGATGCTTTAATTCCTTGCTTCAGTCCTCTCCAAGACTAAAGACCATCTATCCTTCAACCAACACTGAAGGTTATACACACGTTCACAATGATAAAGGTCATAGAGCAGGGAGAATTAACAAGTAGCGAACAGTGGAGACGCGGGCCCAGGAGCTGTGAATCGACCTCTGCAACCACAACTAGGTGAGTACAACTAGGTGAGTACACATACCCACACACAGAGGAAGTGTGTGTGTGTGTGCGCGCGAGAAGTCCACGAACCAATGCTGTTAAGAGCAGGGATAGCAGTAATTGAGGGAAGAGAAGGCAGATAATGTGACAGGTCTCATGCAGAGGCACGACCATGCCACCAAGAGTTACAGAAAAAAATAAGGGAGAAAATGCCCAAGTACAAATGGGACCCAGAGACATTAGGCTTTAGGAGAGCAGAGGACACATAATAAAAGATGGCAAAAAGAAAAGCAAGAGATTGAAAACATCATCAGAAAAATAGGCGAGGAGGTTGTGACTGAGATAGTAAATTTTCGGAGAACAGGTTGGTGCATGAAGGGGAAAAATAGGCCGGTCAAACTGATTCTCAAGACAGAAATGGTGTTGAACAGGATCCTGCAAGAAAAAACACAGCTGAAGGAATCATCAACATACAAAAGGGTGTTCCTAGAATGCGACGGAACAAGAACAGAACAACAGTAGTTGAGGGAGAAAACACAGAAACAAAAGGGCTAGGAAGAGACACATGAACAGAGTCAGCAAAGGACAACGAGAGCCAGGCAGAACAACAAGCACAAGCACACACAGAACCAACATCAGAACCCCACAGCCAAACATGCTATCCCAATACAAACCACAATCCACACTTACAGCCACCACCCGACAATATGCTGTAGAATCCCACAGCACACTACCAGGCCCCCCACCCCCACAGATTCCTCTGAACAGTGTTGGTGAGGAAATGGAAGGTATAGTACACCAACGCTGATGGAATAACGAATAAGTGGGAGGAGTGGCACGAAAGAATCATCACCGACCATCATAAGAACATAAGAAAGAAGGAGCACTGCAGCAGGCCTATTGACCCATGCGAGGCAGGTCCGTGTTACTGCCCAGCTTAGACCAGTGACCCACCTAGTCTGACCACTTCCACTTAAGGAAGGAGCCCAGCATAAGACCTAGTAGCAAAAAGCTATTCAGGTCCACCTCACACCCACCCACACCCACTCATGTATTTATATAACCTGTCTTAGCTGGATATTTTCAGCACGCTATTTACACCCCCTTCAATTATTCCTGTTTTCCATTTATACACCTCAATCATATCCCCCTATTTATACACCTCACTCATATCCAGAGAGTGCAGATTCAGTGCCCTCAGTCTGTCCTTATAGAGAAGATTTCTGATACATAGGATCAACTTTATGATCCTCCTCTGTACGTTTTCCAGTGCATTTATATCCATTCTGTAATACAGTGATCAGAACTGTGCAGCATAATCCAAATGAGGCCTAACCCAAGATATATAGAGTTGAAGAACAACCTGAAGACTTCTATTATATATACTTCTGGATATGAAGCCAAGGATTCTGTTAGCTTTATTGCAAACACTTGTGCACTGTTGTCTAGGTTTCAGATTACTGCTAACCAGAACTCCTAAATCTTTTTCTCAATCAGTATTAAGATCTACATTATTTAGTTTATATGTGGCATGGTTATTTTCCTGTCCAGCATTTAGAACTTTGCATTTGCCTATATTAAACTGCTGCATCTGCCACTTCCCCGACCATTGCATCAGTCTATTCAAATAACATAGAAGAGTGACAGTTCAGAAAGTGAAGGTAATCTGTGGATCATGTGTAAACACTGAAATACATAAGTTAACAACACTTATATAAAGAAAAGTTGCACTTGAGGGTATTTATAGTTGTGGTGTCCCTTACGTGTTGGTACATGAAGTTTTCCAGTACCACCTTCATCATCTTAGCCCTCCATGTATCTAGGCCCCAATGTGGCTCCAAGTTCTCCCAGTCGATCTCCTTGTGGTTAAAGTCGCCCATGATCAGGAGCTTTGCCCTGCATGTGTGTGTGTGTGTGTGTGTGTGTGTGTGTGTGTACTCACCTATATGTACTCACCTATATGTGGTTGCAGGGGTCGATTCATAGCTCATGGCCCCGCCTCTTCACTGGTCGACACTAATTCACTCTCTCCCTGCTCATGATATTTGTCATACCTCTTCTTAAAGCTATTTATGGAACTTGCTTCCCCTACTTCTCTCTCCAGATAATTCCAGTTCCTGACAACTCTAACACTAAAGAAATACTTCCTAACATCCCTATGACTCATCTGGGTTTTCAGTTTCCAATTGTGTCCCCTTGTTTCTGTATCCCATCTCTAAAACATTCGATCCTTGTCCACTTTGTCAATGCCTCTTAGTATTTTATACGTTATCATGTCCTCTCTTTCCCTCCTATCCTCTAGTGTCATCAGGTTGAGTTCCCTTAACCTCTCCTCATAAGACATACCCCTCAGTTCCGGGACTAATTGTGTTGCAAATTTTTGCACTTTCTCCAATTTCGTGACGTGTTTGACTAAGTGAGGGTTCCACACTGGCGCTGCATATTCCAATATAGGCCTTACGTACACTGTGTACAATATCGTGAATGACTCCTTACTCAGATGTCTAAACGCCAATCTCAGGTTTGCCAATCTCCCATATGCTGCACCAGTTATTTGATTGATGTGTGCCTCAGGGGACATGTTCGTTATAATGCTTACCCCAAGATCCTTTTCTTTAACTGACGTTTGCAGCTGTTGGTTTTCTAACCTGTACTCTGTCTGCGGTCTTCTGCGTCCTTCCCCAATCTTCATGACCTTACACTTACTGGGGCTAAACTCCAGGAGCCATTTGTCGGACCATACTTGTAGTTTGTCCAGATCCCCTTGTAATCTTAACTGATCCTCGCCCACTTGTATTCTCCTCATCAGTTTCACATCAGCGAACAGTGACACTTCTGAATCTATTCCTTCCACCATATCATTCACGTATACAAGAAACAGCACCGGGCCTAGGACTGAACCTTGTGGAGCCCCACTCGACACATTCGCCCACTCCGACACTTCAGCACGTACCAACACACGTTGTTTCCTTCGTGTCAGGTATTCCCTGATCCATTGCAGTACTTTCCCCGTTATTCATGCCAGCTCCTCTAATTTTTGCACCAGTCTCTTGTGTGGTACTGTGTCAAAAGCCTTCTTGCAATCTAAAAAGATGCAATCTACCCATCCCTCTCTCTCCTGTCTTACTTCTGTTACCTTATCGTAGAACTCAAGTAAATTTGTGACACAGGATTTCCCATCTCTGAAGCCGTGCTGTCTGTCATGTATGAGCCCAATCTTTTCATTGTTTTCCACTACTTTTCTCCTGATAATCTTTTCCATGACTTTACATACAAGTCAGTGACACTGGACTGTAGTTTAATGCTGCCTGTCTGTCCCCTTTCTTAAAAATTGGAACTACATGTGCTGTCTTCCACTCCTCAGGCAACTGCCCTGTTTCGGTAGATTTACTGAAGATTGCTGCTAATGGCACACACAGTTCCTCTGCTCCCTCTCTCAGTATCCATGGAGATATGTTATCCGGGCCCACCGTCTTTGAGGTATCGAGTTCGTCTAGCAGCTTCTTCACCTCTACCTTGGTTATGTGTATTGTGTCCAGCGCCTGCTGGTGCACCCTACCTCCACAGTTTGCTGGAAGCATTCCTGACTCTATTGTGAATACTTCTCTAAATCTTTTGTTTAGTTCATCACATACTTCTTGGTCACTCTTCGTGAGCTCCCCTCCTTCTTTCCTCAGCCTGATTACCTGGTCCTTGACTGTTCTTTTTCTCCTAATGTGATTGTATAACAACTTTGGTTCAGATTTGGCTTTTGATGCTATGTCGTTCTCGTATTGCCTCTGGGCCTCTCTCCTTATCCTTGCATATTCGTTTCTGGTTCTTCTGCTCAGCTCCTTGTTTTCTTGAGTTCTTTGACTTCTAAACATTTTCCATGCTCTAGCACACTTGACTTTGGCCTCTTTACACCTCCAATTAAACTATGGGCTCACTCTGGTCTTACCATTTTTTCTGTTGCCCTTTGGTACGAACCTTTCCTCTGCCTCCCTGCACTTAGTGGTTACTATTTTAATCATTTCATTTACTGTCTTTCCATCTAGTTCTCTTTCCCACTGCACTTCATGCAGGAAACTTCTCATTCCTATGTAGTCCCCTTTTCTGAAGTTTCGTTTCTCTCTTTGTTCTCGTGCTGCTGCATTCTTCACTTTTAACTGGACAAGATATTCAAAACTCAGGACATCATGATCACTAGCGTCAAGGGGTCTTTCGTGGGTGATATCCCTTATGTCTGAACTATTCAAGGTGAATATGAGATCCAGCCTTGCTGCAACATCCTCTCCTCTCTATCTGGTTGTATCCCTAACATGTTGATGCATGAAGTTCTCCAACATCTTAGCCCTCCATGTTTCTGGTCCCCCATGTGGCTCTAGGTTTTCCCAGTCAATCTCTTTATGATTGAACTCCCCCATTATAAGCAATTTTGTCCTACCCATATGAGCCCTCCTGGCCACTTCAGCTAGTGTATCCACCATTGCCCTATTGCGCACATCATACTCTTCTCTTGTTCTCCTGCTGTTAAGTGGTGGGTTATACATCACTGCTGTCATCACCTTTGGACCACCAGTCTGAAGTGTTCCTACAATGAAGTCGTCTGTTTACCTTCTTTCCATTCCTCCCATCTCCTCAAAACTCCACTGTTCTTTTGTGAGCAATGCTACTCCTCCCCCTCCTCTGTTCTCTCTGTCTTTCCTCATAATCTGATATCCAGGTGGAAAAATTGCATCTGTTATCATACCTGTAAGTTTTCTCTGTAAGTGCTATGATGTCAGGTGATGCATCAATGATGCGTTCTTGCCACTCTTCACTCTTATTTGTTATTCCATCTGCATTGGTGTACCATACCTTTAGCTTCCTTTCCATTACTGTATTTTGGGAGATGGAAAAGAAAGGTACAGGCTGGGAGGGTGGGAGGCAGGGCACAATATTATGGGAGGCTGCTGTGACTGTGGAATTAGTTCTTGGGGAAAGGGGCTATAGAGTGAGGTTCGTTTCTGTTTACTGTGTTTGGTTGATGTGTGGTGACAGGGGTTGAGAGGTTTCTGTAAGCATTTGTGTTTGATGTTCCCCCAAAGGCTGAGTTTTCCTGTCTGTCGTTGCCTGTCCTGTCTCTCTTTCCTTCCACTGGTTCTGTCTTGCTCTCATTTTCAGTTGTTCCCTTTCCCTTCGTGTTCTGTCTCGATTTAGGAACACTTTTTGATAATCTGGAGAGTCCTTTAACAGTGGTTTCTGTTGTAGTATCCTGTTCTGTACCACATCTATCTTGAATGTCAATCTGATTGGTCGATTTTTTCCCCTCGAATACCCCCCAAGTCTGTGAAAATTTTCTACCTGAGACATGTCCCTCTTTCCTGTTATTGAAATGATGTTCTTAATCTCTGTTTTCTCCCAATGCTTTCTTTCATCATAGGTCTGCCCTTCAGCCTCCTGAAGTCCATGAATAATTATTGACCTCTCCCTCTCCTCTTCCCATTTCTTTTCCCTCTGTATCTCTGGATCTGATTTAAGCATCTCCTTTGCTGTTTCCCTAATCATCTCCCAGACACCATGATGGCCTGATATTACTGCTGCAAAAGACTGCTTAGATCCATCCCCTCCTTCAGTCCCCTCGCTGCCTGCCGATGTTTCCATTTCAGTCATCTTGCTCCTTTCGGACCTCATCTTTAGATCCTACTTCAGCACATCCATTTCTTCCTCCAATCTGTGTATCTTTGCTTCAGCTACTACAGCTCGTGATTCCCACTTCTTGCTCTCTGCAGATATTTGCTCTAACATGTCATTGCATAGCTCGTTTAACCTTTTCTCCCATTGTTGTTCCATTTTGTTCTTGAGCCGTTCTACCCATTCTTCCTTTTTCGACCAGCCATCATCGGTTCCCTTGCCTTTACGTCCTCCCTTTAGAGAGCCCATTTTGTTTTTATCCTGTTGGGATGTTCTAGCTGTTTCAGCTTATCGTAGAAATGTGTGTGCGTGTGGTGGGGGGATTTATGAGCTAATGTGTTAGGTTAGGTTTGTGTGTGTGTATTTGTGTGTGCGTGTGTGTGTGTGTGTTGCAACCCCTGAATGGGTTGCAATATATATAATGTGTATTATGATTATGAATATAATGTATATTACCTTTTCATATAATTTTATATTGCTTATATTTGCGATAATAGCTAAATCATAAATGTATTGCTTTATATTATTATTTGACTTAGGTAGGATGTAACACATATATTATGTGCTCAGTTCAAGTCTTATTGTCTAACTACTGTAATTATCGCTCTTTGCTCGTTATTCTGCCGGCTTATGTTGCTGAGCTGTAGCTGTCCACGGAGCTATCACGTGATCGAGGGGGGGGGTCTTCACCTCGCCTGAAGTATTCAGTCTGGTCTAGATTCGCTGGGTGGTTGGACGTATTCCAGACAAGATGAGCCTTAATCTCCGTTATTGGCTCTTGTTGGAAGATCGTCTCATTATTGTTAGTCTGTAGAACTCTGTTCACAGAACATTGTGATTTTCGGCGTTGTACTGAGGTTGTGTCGCTTATACACTCTGAGTAACTCAGGTCCTGAGCTGTAGCTTCTGACCTAACTTGTACTGGTATCTGTGTACTGTCACAGTCGGGGATTTTCTTATGCTGAACTTAGATTCATTAGTATGGGAGTTTTGTGACTTTTGTGGAGGACCTGCTGATGGTCCTCACTAGCTGTCTTTATATTATCTCCTTGTTCCCGATTCTGTGTCGCAGTTGCTTTTTATGTTGCTATTGGGCTTAGCATTCTTTTTATTGTTCAAACAGACTGTTCTGACTGCCAGTTGGTCAAGAAGTTAGTTTATTTGAGGTCTTTGTCATTCACTTGTTTAAGTCTAGTCGAGTTGTAAGACATAGCGAACTACTTAGAGCACTTACACACAAACTTACTTGTACATATTTGTAATATCTTATTAAATGTTAATGTACCAGACGGTACTTAAGAATTATAAATGTGATATGTGCTTTCACCACAATACTATTGTATACGAGAGAAGTGATTATTCTTATTTTGTTGATTACTGTGATTAATTTAATTTGATGATATACCTCTAGACGATACTTAATAAATTTATTAAATTTTAATTTCTCTAGTTAGTAGCCTACCAGTTGTAATCCTGAAGCACTATTGAATCATACCGAATTGTAATGGATAATTGGACAAGGATACTGACTACTTGTTACGAAAACCCAGTAACAGGCTGGATGCTAGAAGGGCAGTCCTTTCTAGTATTCACTGGAGATCTCTAAGCTTTAAGAATCGCGTTTGTGTGTGTGTGTGTGTGTGTGTGTGTGTGTGTGTGTGTGTGTGTGTGTGTGTGTGTGTGTGTGTCTGTCTGTGTGTGTGTGTCTGTGTGCGCGCGTGTGTGTATGTGTGTGTATGTGTGTGTATGTGTGTGTATGTGTGTGTATGTGTGTGTATGTGTGTGCGTGTGTGTATGTATGTATATGTGTGTGTATGTGTGTATGTGTATGTATGTGCATGTGTGTGTATGGGTGTGTATGTGTGGGCGCGTGTGCGTGCTACTCTCATCCAATATAAGTGTCTCTCTCTCATCCAATACAAGTGATTCTCTTTCATCCAATACAAGTGTCTCTCATCCAATGTAAGTGTATCTCTCTCATCCAGTACAAGTGTCTCTCTCTCATCCAATATAAGTGTCTCTCTCACTTCCAATACAAGTCTCTCTCTTTCATCCAATATAAGTCTCTCTTTCTCATCCAAAACAAGTCTCTCTCTCTCATCCAATATAAGTGTCTCTTCCAATACAATCCAATACAAGTATCTTTCATCCAATGCAAGTGTCTCTCATCCAATGCAAGTGTCTCTCATCCAATACAAGTGTCTCTCTCCCAATACAAGTGTGTCTCTTCCAATACAAGTGTGTGTCTTGCATCCAATACAAGTGTGTGTCTTGCATCCAATACAAGTGTGTGTCTTGCATCCAATACAAGTGTCTCTCTTCCAATACAAGTGTCTCTTCCAATACAAGTGTCTCTCTCTCATCCAATACAAGTGTCTCTCTTCCAATACAAGTGTCTCTTCCAATACAAGTGTCTCTCATCCAATACAAGTGTCTCTCATCCAATACAAGTGTCTCTCATCCAATACAAGTGTCTCTCATCCAATACAAGTGTCTCTCATCCAATACAAGTGTCTCTCATCCAATACAAGTGTGTGTCTTGCATCCAATACAAGTGTCTCTCTTCCAATACAAGTGTCTCTTCCAATACAAGTGTCTCTTCCAATACAAGTGTCTCTCTTCCAATACAAGTGTCTCTCTTCCAATACAAGTGTCTCTTCCAATACAAGTGTCTCTTCCAATACAAGTGTCTCTCATCCAATACAAGTGTCTCTCATCCAATACAAGTGTGTGTCTTGCATCCAATACAAGTGTCTCTTCCAATACAAGTGTCTCTCATCCAATACAAGTGTCTCTCTTCCAATACAAGTGTCTCTTCCAATACAAGTGTCTCTCTTCCAATACAAGTGTCTCTCTTCCAATACAAGTGTCTCTTCCAATACAAGTGTCTCTCTTCCAATACAAGTGTCTCTTCCAATACAAGTGTCTCTCTTCCAATACAAGTGTCTCTTCCAATACAAGTGTCTCTCATCCAATACAAGTGTCTCTTCCAATACAAGTGTCTCTTCCAATACAAGTGTCTCTTCCAATACAAGTGTCTCTTCCAATACAAGTGTCTCTTCCAATACAAGTGTCTCTTCCAATACAAGTGTCTCTCATCCAATACAAGTGTCTCTTCCAATACAAGTGTCTCTCATCCAATACAAGTGTCTCTCATCCAATACAAGTGTCTCTCATCCAATACAAGTGTCTCTCTTCCAATACAAGTGTCTCTTCCAATACAAGTGTCTCTTCCAATACAAGTGTCTCTCTTCCAATACAAGTGTCTCTTCCAATACAAGTGTCTCTCTTCCAATACAAGTGTCTCTCTTCCAATACAAGTGTCTCTTCCAATACAAGTGTCTCTTCCAATACAAGTGTCTCTCATCCAATACAAGTGTCTCTTCCAATACAAGTGTCTCTCATCCAATACAAGTGTCTCTTCCAATACAAGTGTCTCTCATCCAATACAAGTGTCTCTTCCAATACAAGTGTCTCTTCCAATACAAGTGTCTCTCATCCAATACAAGTGTCTCTTCCAATACAAGTGTCTCTCATCCAATACAAGTGTCTCTCATCCAATACAAGTGTCTCTCATCCAATACAAGTGTCTCTCATCCAATACAAGTGTCTCTCATCCAATACAAGTGTCTCTCTTTCATCCAACACAAGTGTCTCTCACTTGATATTTACTTCATCACATTTTTCATTATTAATATCATCAAAATACTATATAACAATATTCAACATCAGTGTCACCAGGATTCTATATAAAATTATTCTTCACATTTTCCTTGTTCACTTTTCATTGTTTTTGCTATATAATTTCACTTCAGCAACTGTATAAGAAATTATAGAACTATGTATGAGGATGTACACATATCACTGTGTATGTTAGTAGTGGTTGTATACGTATAGCAGTGGTATAGAGGTTGTATGTTAGTAGTGGTTGTATACGTATAGCAGTGGTATAGAGGTTGTATGTTAGTAGTGGTTGTATACGTATAGCAGTGGTATAGAGGTTGTATGTTAGTAGTGGTTGTATACGTATAGCAGTGGTATAGAGGTTGTATGTTAGTAGTGGTTGTATACGTATAGCAGTGGTATAGAGGTTGTATGTTAGTAGTGGTTGTATACGTATAGCAGTGGTATAGAGGTTGTATGTTAGTAGTGGTTGTATACGTATAGCAGTGGTATAGAGGTTGTATGTTAGTAGTGGTTGTATACGTATAGCAGTGGTATAGAGGTTGTATGTTAGTAGTGGTTGTATACGTATAGCAGTGGTATAGAGGTTGTATGTTAGTAGTGGTTGTATACGTATAGCAGTGGTACAGAGGTTGTATGTTAGTAGTGGTTGTATACGTATAGCAGTGGTATAGAGGTTGTATGTTAGTAGTGGTTGTATACGTATAGCAGTGGTATAGAGGTTGTATGTTAGTAGTGGTTGTATACGTATAGCAGTGGTATAGAGGTTGTATATTAGTAGTGGTTGTATACGTACAGCAGTGGTATAGAGGTTGTATATTAGTAGTGGTTGTATACGTATAGTAGTGGTATAGAGGTTGTTTATTAGTAGTGGTTGTATACGTATAGCAGTGGTATAGAGGTTGTATATTAGTAGTGGTTGTATACGTATAGCAGTGGTATAGAGGTTGTATATTAGTAGTGGTTGTATACGTATAGCAGTGGTATAGAGGTTGTATATTAGTAGTGGTTGTATACGTACAGCAGTGGTATAGAGGTTGTATATTAGTAGTGGTTGTATACGTATAGCAGTGGTATAGAGGTTGTATATTAGAAGTGGTTGTATACGTATAGCAGTGGTATAGAGGTTGTATATTAGTAGTGGTTGTATACGTACAGCAGTGGTATAGAGGTTGTATATTAGTAGTGGTTGTATACGTATAGCAGTGGTATAATGGTTGCATATTAGTAGTGGTTGTATATGTAAAGCAGTGGTATAGAGGTTGTATATTAGTAGTGGTTGTATACGTATAGCAGTGGTATAATGGTTGTATATTAGTAGTGGTTGTATACGTAAAGCAGTGGTATAGAGGTTGTATATTAGTAGTGGTTGTATACGTATAGCAGTGGTATAGAGGTTGTATATTAGTAGTGGTTGTATACGTACAGCAGTGGTATAGAGGTTGTATATTAGTAGTGGTTTTATACGTACAGCAGTGGTATAGAGGTTGTATATTAGTAGTGGTTGTATACGTATAGTAGTGGTATAGAGGTTGTTTATTAGTAGTGGTTGTATACATATAGCAGTGGTATAGAGGTTGTATATCAGTAGTGGTTGTATACATATAGCAGTGGTATAGAGGTTGTATATTAGTAGTGGTTGTATACGTACAGCAGTGGTATAGAGGTTGTATATTAGTAGTGGTTGTATACGTACAGCAGTGGTATAGAGGTTGTATATTAGTAGTGGTTGTATACGTATAGTAGTGGTATAGAGGTTGTATATTAGTAGTGGTTGTATACGTATAGCAGTGGTATAGAGGTTGTATATCAGTAGTGGTTGTATACGTATAGCAGTGGTATAGAGGTTGTATATCAGTAGTGGTTGTGTGAGGGAAAAGTTCAGTAGATAGGAGTAGCAATATAGTAACAATAGTTTCATTACCGGCTACTAGTTAAGGTAGGGTAAGTCACGCTCCCACCTTTCTTCCCCCTCCCCGAAAGTGATAGTTTCATTGCCGGCTACTAGTTAAGGTAGGGTAAGTCACGCTCCCGTTTTTCCGGCCTTTTCTCCCCCACCCCTAAAGTGATAGTTTGATTGCCGGCTGCTTGTTAACGTAGGGTCAGTCTAGCTCCCGCTATCCCTTCCCCTCCCTCTTCCACCCCCCTCCTCGAAAGGTGACGTGTGGGGCTCTGGTCAAACAGTAAATCACTAGACTCACAGCTCCCAACTCTACTGTAAGTACATGCCTGCCTTGTATTCTAGTGTATTTATTGGTTGAAAGCTTCACTTTTGATCAATAATAAACTTAGTCTTTTCAGTCTTGCTCTAGGTTGACTGTTGTAATAATCACCACGTCTTTTGAGTAATGTACACTGCCATGGAGAGTGATTATTTAAGCAGTGGGTAACCTGTCTATCTTTTCAGCTTGGATGACAGTGAGGGTCACCTGTCAATCAACGAAAAGAACAGGAGAAGGACTAACGTCCAGAGACTTCCCCATTTTGCATTTAAGTACCTGTGCACCTGTATGAAATTGCAGGACGTAACCCCACATCATTGCAGCGGTAAAGAACCTGCTTTCCTGTCATCGGGAGAGATTACTCACTGGTATACTGTGAAGAACTAGCCAGTGGATGGTCACCAACACCTGCGACCCCCCACCCCATCATCAGCAACGGCTACGATTTCAACAACAGTGTCACCAACACCAGACACCCCTGTAGATATTAGCTTTGAGTTCAAATGTTATTTTATTCATTTCATTTTTCATTTTTCTTTCAAATAGGATATACCTTTCATGTTTTATTGTTTTATGTTTGATTTAATAAATAATAGTGTTTATCTTTGTGAATTATTATTTCTTTTTCTATTCATTAATTTTCCTGAGGAGGAGCCAGCCTGAGTAATACTGTCTGAAGTTGTTACAGGGCTGAGTAAGCCTTCACAAGTGGCGACCTTGCCAGGATCAACTCTACTGAATCAAGATTCAACTCCATCTCGAATCTACCTTTGGAACTTCAACGCCGCATACCACAGACGGTTACCACCAGCCATGAGTAATCATTCTCTATGGTAGGACTACGGTACAGGTATTTAAATGATTTGGTGATTGTTATAGTCTCAATTTATTGTAAGTCAAGTCAGGCAGGATATAATAGTTAATTCTGCCACTTTTTCATGTGAGCTTGAAACACTTTGGAGGATTAGACTCTAGGGACCCGAGATTTTCCAGTGACAACTTGTTTCATTGAGCGCTTTATTATATCAAGGGAACTGTCATAGGACACTCTTGATTTGTTGGTGAGAAGATTGGATGGTCAAGGGACCCCATTCTACTTACTGTTTGCTCGGAGCCGGCATAGAACCCTTCGTTTTCGTTAATACATATTGTTTAATTGAAGCAGGGATCGAGCCCTCTGGTTTATTTACAGTTTGAGCGGAGCAGGAATTGAACCCTCCGTTTTCTTTAATACCCGTTTCATTTTCCCCTGATAGTTTAAGTTATTCTTGCAAGCATGGAGGAATACCAGTTTTGGATGAATGCTGGAAGTAAGTTAGGAATAACAGGGAAAAATTTAGAATCTTTCATTAGTGCTAAGATCCAGGAAAGACAGCTAGAAAGGGAAAGAGAAGAGAATAAGGAGAGAGAGAGAATCGAAAGTTAGAATAGAAAAAGGAGAAAGAGAACCTTGAAAGACAGGAGAAAAAGGAGAGAGAATTGAGAGAGAAATCCGAGAAAGACAGAAAGAGAGCGAGAAGACCAAAAAGAGCGTGATAGACTTGATCGTGAGGAAAGAGCTAGAGAACGTGAGGAACAAGCTAAGATATGTGAAGAACAAGTTAAATTAAGAGAACTTGAGGAAAGAGAAAAGGATCACGAGCTCGAAAAATCTCGCCTTGAATTAGAGAATAAAAAGTTAACTTTTACACAACAACAATTAGAGGAAGGAGCAATGAAACAACGTGCAGTCAGTGCACATATTCCAACACCTAATTTACCTCCCTTCACAGAGGGGGAAGACATAACTTCCTACATTATCAGGTTTGAAAATACCGCTACCCTCTGTGAATGGCCTGCTGTCACCTGGGCTACCAGGTTAGGAATGTTATTTTCTGGTACTGCTTTGAATATCTATGCAACTTTGTCGCAGGATATCATATGTAATTATAACCTACTAAAGAAGGCAATCCTTAAAGCATATCAAAAAACCACTAATTCTTACAGGAAAGATTTCAGGTATGCCACCTTACAGCCTGGCCAGAACTTTCAACAGTTACAGGTAACACTCTTTCGTTTGTTCGACTTTTGGATAGAGAGTTCAGGAATTGATCACAGTTATGAATCTCTTCGAGACTTCATGGTTGCTGACCAGTTCCTGACAGCTCTTCCTCACCAAATACGAACATTCATCAGAGAACGTAACCTGATTAAAGCTGAGGAAGTTGCTGAGGCTGCTGACTTGTATGCTGAGGCTCACAATTCCTATAAAGACCTAAAGGGATCGAACCCTAAGGGTAAGGGTTCATCAGACCTTAAGAAATCAAAGCCTCTAGTGGAAAGTAAAATGACTTCTTTTATTCCTGTTTGTCATTTGTGTGGTGTTAAGGGACATAAACTTCCAGATTGTCCTTCTAAGAAGGTCCAAAAAGTTGGAAGATGTTTTAAAGACTGTAATGACCAAGCACCCTTCTGTTCAGGAACAGTTAATGGACTTAATGTATCTACCATTTTACGAGACACTGGATGCACATGTATAGCAATTTCTGATAAGCTGTTCCCTAATCTTAAAGAAACTCATTCCTCTGCTATACTTTCAGACTACTTGGGCCATACAGACACTTTTCCTACCATCCGTTGTTACATTAGGTCTAAATGGTTCACAGGTTGGTCTGAAGCCGTACTAGCTCCCATCACTTCTTGCTCCGTACTAATAGGTAATGTTAAAGGTGCCATTCTTCCTTCTGAGGTTGACCTTTCATCACCAAAGATGGATATAAGTGTTTCAGATCCTCTTCTTGTAGAGTCGAAGAACCCCCTCGAAAGTTCAGATGAGACAATGTCTCGTGAGATTCATGTGGGATTAAAAACCAGTGATGCTACTCTCGAAGGCGAGGTAGTAGGATCACCGGTTCACTTGTTAGATGAAAGTGAAGGTATCACCTCCGATACCATAAATGTCTTGACTAGGGCTTAGACCAAAGCCCATGCTTCCCCTACTGTCCATCCTTTGATTTTCCCTGACTTTAAGCCTTTAGATATATCGAAGGACTCCTTTGTCAATTTACAACGTAATTGCCCTTCTCTTCAGAATTGCCATAATGCCGCTAAACAAAATCAAGTGATCCAAAGGAAAAACTTTTCATATAAATTTGAGTATATAAAAGGTATCTTGTACAAGTCAGTATTCAGATTAAATTCAGATGAGACAGACTATTCCATCTTAGTTGTTCCAAGTCAATGCAGAGAGACTGTTCTTAAAATGGCTCATGACATGCCAGTGGCTGGACATTTCTCGCATCGTAAAACTTTAAATAAAATTAGGGAAACCTATTTTTGGCCTAAAATGTCCTCAGATGTCACTACTTATTGTAGATCGTGTAAAGTTTGCCAACTGTCATCCTCCCGAGGTACCAGGCGAGTACCTATGGTCAAAATGCCAGTCTTTACAGTACCTTTTGAAAGAGTAGCTATTGACATCGTTGGTCCTTTATCTCCACTTTCATCTGGGGGACATAGATATATATTAACATTAGTTGATTATGCTTCGAGTTTCCCTGAAGCCGTTCCCTTAAAGACCATAACTACTACAGAGGTGGCTGAAGCCCTTTTGTCCATCTTCTCCAGAGTGGGCATCCCTAGAGAAATTTTGTCTGACCGTGGGACACAATTCACATCTGACTTAATGCAACATCTATACCAACTTCTGGGAGTGAAGCCTCTCTTCACCACACCCTATCATCCCAGCTGTAATGGGAGGATTGAGCGCCAGCATTCGATTCTCAAGTCCATTTTAAGGAAACTTTGCTCCCTTAAACCTAAGGAGTGGCATCGTTACCTACCCTGTGCTTTATTTGGCATGAGGGAAGTTCCCAGTGACTCTTTGGGGTTTTCACCTTTTGAACTTCTCTATGGTAGACAGGCCAGAGGCCCATTGTCCATCCTTTATGACTTATGGACTAATGAGGAGGTGAATGCTGAGGTTCAGTCTTCTTACCAGTTTCTCCTTGACCTTAGATCCAAACTTGAGGAGACCTCTGACATAGTTTCGAAAAACTTAAGTTTGTCAATGGACCAGTACAAAACCTATTTTGATTCCAAAAGTCAGAGGAGAAGTTTTAAAGTAGGTGATGAAGTTCTTGTACTTTTGCCTATCAAGTCAAATAAATTATTAGTAGCATGGAAAGGTCCATATAAAGTATTAAAAATTTGTGGGAAAGTTGACTACCTCATAGAAGTCAAGGGGAAACCTAAGCTTTATCATATCAACATCCTTAAAGACTTATTAGCAGGATTCCTTTCTTAGGATTCTGTTGCTAGGATTCAAGTGAGTAAGTCTGGACGCTACTGGAAGAATACTACTGGAAGGATTGTTACCAGAAGACTATTGATAGAAGATCTCTGGTGGGTTTATGCTGGAAATAGAGTTATGACAGGACTCTGTTGGTAAAAGACTTTAGGTAGAGGATCATTTGTTACTTATAAGATGAATCAAGTCAGCTGGTATTATACGTCTGCGTGATCGTGGTGTCTCCACCGAGATTATTCTTTCAGCGACTTATTTTTTAAGTTTCTTCCTGATGGGAAAGAGAATTTTGTCTCTTTTTGTCCAATCACAGATATAATCGGTGCAGATGTTTCCTCTAGAAAATTAATGATGGATGATTTATATGAGCGAACACAGTAGAGGGTGACCATTGTCATTCCATGACTTTGTTCTCTTCCTCAGAAACACAGTTCTCGATGAAAAGAAACCTCACAAACTTCAAATACAACGACTAATACATTCCAAGAAGTAAGGAATGGCACCAAGCCCAGGAGCTTGATACCAACTGCTAATATAATTGTGACCAACAGAAAATTCGGTGTGCTGGACAAACTAGAGCTGAAAAAAATATTATACACTTAAAACTAGGAAACACAGAACTATGTGTCTCCTGGATCTTCTACATTCTGTTAACGTCTCATCGCATCTCATAACTCTTAACTCTGGAACAAGCACCGCACTTTCTCTGCACTTTCTCTAATACGTTAACATGTTCATAGAGGTGCGGGTTATATGCTGGTGCTGCACACTCCATAATAGACAACACATCTCTTACATATATTGAGCGGAATAATTCGAATACTGATCACTCTGTGTCTTTCACTCTGAGGTTTGTGGCTGTGTCCCTGAAGTCTATGTTCTGAGTACGGTAATCTTGCCTATTCTTCAATTTTCTTAACTTCGCCCTTTCAAGGAAACCAGCCCAGGGCGATGGAATATGACAGGGAAACCTGTCCAGGGCGATGGAATATGACAGAAAAGCCCGACCAGGGCGATGGAATATTAGATGGAAAATAGTCCAGGGAGATGGAATATGAAAAAGAAAAATGATCAGAGAGAATATGACAGGTAAACCCGTTCATGGGAATGGAATATGATGGGGAAACCTGTCCAGGGAGATGGAATATGACAGGGAAGTTCGTACAGGACAATGGAATATGAGAGAGAAACCCGTCTTTGCACGGGTTTGGAATATGAGACGGAAATGGCGATGGAATATGACAAGGAAACCCGTCCAGAGCGATGGAATATGACAAGGAAACCCGTCCAGGGCGATGGAATATGACAAGGAAACCCATCCAGGGAGATGGAATATGACAAGGAAACCCATCCAGGGCGATGGAATATGACAAGGAAACCCGTCTAGGGCGATGGAATATGACAAGGAAACCCGTCCAGATTATGGAATATGACAAGGAAACCCGTCCAGAGTGATGGACTATGACAGGGAAACCCGCCAAAGGAAATGGAACATGACAGGGAAAAATGACCAAGCAGATTGAATATAAAAGGGAAACCCGTCTAGGGCAACAGAATATGACAGAGAAACTCGTTCAGGGCGATGGAATATGACAGAAAAACCCGTCCAGGGAGATGAAAAATGACAGGGAAACCTTTCCAGGGCGATTGAAGATGACAACGAAACCCGTCCAGGTGATGGAATATGACAAGGAAACTCGTCCAGGACAATTGAAAAATGACAGGAACCCGTCTATGACGACGGAAAATGACAAGGAAACCTGTCCAGGGCGAGTAAATATGAGAGAGAAACAAGTTCAGAGTTATGGATTATGACAGAAAAACAGTCCATTGCGGCGGAAAATGACGGGAAACCCAGGAAGCTCGATGGAAAATGATAAGGACACCTCTCATCTCTCATGGAATATGACAAAGAAATCTCTCTAGGGCGAAGGAATGTGACACGGAAACACATCCAAGGCGATGGTGTAAAAGAGAAGAAATACGTCAAGGGCGATATAAAATGACAAGAAAATCAGTCAAGGGAGATGGAATATGACAGTGAAACCTGTCCAGGCGGAGGATAATGACAGGGATACCCGTCCAGGGTGGTTGGTAATGACAGGGATACCCCTCCAGGGTGGTTGGTAATGACAGAGATACCCCTCCAGGGTGCTTGATAATGAAAGGGATACCCATCCAGGGTAGTGGAGAATGATAGGGATACCCGTCGAGAGTGGTGCATAATGACAGGGATACCCATTCAGGGTGGTGGATTATGACAGGGATACCCGTTCAATGTGGTGGATAATGACAGGGATACACGTCCAGTGTGGTGGATAATGTCAAGGATACCCATCCAGAATGGTGGATAATGACAGGGATACCCTTCCAAGGTGGCAGATAATGACAGGGACACCCATCCAAGGAGGTGGACAATGACAGGGATACCCGTCCGGGGCGGTGGGTAATGACAGGTATATCCATCCAAGGTTGTGGATAATGACAGGGAAACCCGTCCAAGGAGATGGAATATGACATGGAAACCAGTCAAGGGAGATGGAATATGACAGACAAACCAGTCAAGGGCGATGCAATATGACAGAGAAACCAGTCCAGGGCGATTGAATATGACAAGAAAACTCGTTCAGGGTGATGGAATATGAGAGGGAAACCCGTCTAGGGCGATGGAATGTGACAGGGAAACAATTTCAGGGCAATGGAAAATGACAGAGAAGCCTGTCCAGGATGGTGGAAAACAACTGTAGATCGACGTTCGAAGCACTAGTGGTGGAAACGTAGATCTACGTTTGGAACAATAGCGTTGGAAACGTAGATCTACGTTTGGAACACTAGCGGTGGAAACGTAGATCTACGTTTGGAACACTAGCAGTGACGTAGATCTACATTTGGAACACTAGCAGTGGAAACGTAGATCTACGTTTGGAACACTAGCAGTGGAAACGTAGATCTACATTTGGAACACTAGCAGTGGAAACGTAGATCTACGTTTGGAACACTAGCAGTGGAAACGTAGATCTACATTTGGAACACTAGCAGTGGAAACGTAGATCTATGTTTGGAACACTAGCGGTGGAAACATAGATCTACATCTAGACAGTTTAAGGGTTAAGCAAATTCTTTTGAGTGTATTAACTGAAGAATGCTTCTCTGGATCAGATTCCAACCCTAAATGCTGGTAAATCTTAACAGAAATATTTTTGTACTAATGTTGGACTCTAGGGTGCCAGTTTGCTATTTTTTGCCAATTTTAAAATAAATCAAATCAAAATGAAACACTTTTTTTCTGTTAGTACTGTAGATAATTTTAAATAGAATTTAAATCAAAAAAATTATCTGGAAGAAGGAACATCTGCATTTATTTTGTATTTCTATGTTTAAACAAGGGATACCTTTTTTTTTTTCGGAACATTTTCAGCAACGTTGTGCAAGAAAGGTATAAAATACTGACAACATTTTCGTTCGCTTTGTCACAATTTTTCGATCATTATGCAAGAACCCCTTATACAATAGGTTTCAAATTTTCGACTCTTGTTTAATGTACCTTGTGAAGGATTACTGGGACTATTTGCAGGTGTGAATGCCCTATGTACAATGCTTCAAATGCTATATTCTTAATTTTCTTTCCACGTTGTAGATGTAAACAGGATCCTTTGATCGGCTTCAAAATTTAATACTCCTGTTTGGTATATCCAATATAGCGTGTAAATGTTATTTTTAATCTCAAATTGTAAATTGTTTCAGTATTTTACCCTTCTGTATTGTTCAAGATGTTATCTAGTGAAAGATAAGATCTTGAGCCATTGTACCGGAGTTTTCATCCCCTTGCTTTGATCGAATTTTGAATATCTCTCGTTACATAGGCGCTGTATGATCCCTACAGGTTTACCACATCCCTCCAGTTATAATATAACAATTGTGAACACTCCAAACTTCATTCGTGATGCACAGAATGAAATGGATGAAATGATTCATGAGTTAATTCTATGTAGCCACAAATTTTGTTGGACTCTAACTGCAAAATGCTTCTCGTAATGAAGTTGGTAGAATTACCGACAATATGTAAAGTAAAAGGACAAGTGCAACTAATGTGACATTTTTATTGCGGCAACGTTTCGCTCTCCAGGAGCTTTGTCAAGCTAACGGCTTGACAAGCTTTGTCAAGCTAACGGCTTGACAAAACTCCTGGAGAGCGAAACGTTGCCACAATAAAAATGTCACATTAGTTGCACTTGTGACCTTTTACTTTACAAAATGCATCTCGTGGTCACATTAAACGTTTTTTGCTGATGTGTTTTTCTTCAGAAGAAACAATTTCTTGATGTTAGGTTGTGTAAGTTATTAAGTACCAATTTTATTAAGTTGTTTTTGTGGAATAATTGGAGAATGCCAGGGCACTCAGTTCACACACACTGAGGCCCGGGATCGATCCCCCGGTACGACTGGAAAACATTAGGACGTGTTTCCATAAGATACCGGTTGTCTATGTTCACCCATCAGTAAAATGGGTACCTGGGTGTTAGTCGAAAGGTGTGGGTCGCATCCTGGGATAAAACTGATCTAATTTGCCCGGAATACTCTGCATAATAAGGGAGTCTCTATATAGTAGTATGTCATTGATGTCAGCTATGGACGGTATACCTTGTACATGTACTTGTAGTAATATATTATTATTATTATTATTATTATTATTATTATTATTATTATTATTATTAGTAATGAGAATGAAGTTGGTGAGTATTAAGTTATCCTAACTTTAATTTAATTTTCACTAATGTGCCTATAACAACATTTGTATGTTAAGTACACTAGACTTCCAAAAACTTACTTGGACACATAATTACCCTATTTACTTTCTTAAAAACTGGCCACTCTTAATGGAGAAAAGTTTGATCTATTTTGACCGGTGTAGGTCCTAATCTGCTTTTTTTTATATTTAGAACTGGAAAAAAATGAAATGCTACTTTTCATGTGAAAATTTTGTGTTGCACATGATTATTTTCAGTCTTTCTGTACTGATAACTTGATAATGCAACTTCTGATCGGCTTCAAACTTAACCTGCTTGTGTATTTTAGAATATTGGTCTCTTTGAAAGATGTGAATTAGATTTCCGCTGTGTAAGTCCTAATTTACCATTTTGAAGGAATTTGAATATTATTTTTCGTTCGATTATTTTTTAATTGTCTGATTCTTTTTAAATCTTCAATTCTAATACGAGATTGAAATGCATCTAGTTTCATTCAGAATATCCCCAAACAATTCTTTCTTCACATCTATACTACAACTTCGCACATTCAGACAACCCACCTTTAAAATTTTCTCCTTTGTACTTACAGTAAGTTGTACTGAAGGGGCTACTAGCTAGAGATGTATCGGATGTGAAAATTTAGATATCCGCGGATGCAGATGTGTATCAGGGTGTCTTACTTATTTTGCGGATGCGGATGCAGACGCGGATGTAAGAAATTGTGTAGATGTTCCGCGGATGCGGATATCCGATACATCTCTATTACTAGCCCTTTGCTCGCGGCATTATTGTCGCCTTCTACTACACATATGGCTTAAACAGGAAGAATTCTGACCTAGTTCCACACAGGAGCGAAAGGAAACTCTGTAAGAACAAGAACTGTTACTAGATTACATGTAAACTCAGATGAGTGCGAATACACATGTCTGTACAAGCACAACTGCAAGTGTAACATGAACTAGATGTAGGTAGAGGTATCGAGATGTATTTGCCATCTTATGTGTTCGAGACAAAACGAAAAGACACCAGCAAACATTGTGTAACACTGGTTTCCGTTGCACACTCGTTTGGCAGGACGGTAACACCTCCCTGGGTGGTTACTGAAACACGAATAACAATGAATAAACTCTTTCGTAGTTACTGGTTTAAGACATAAACCAAACAGTGAGGGAAGACATCTCACGGTACCACACTCTTCTTAAAAATCATACTAAATAATCCAGTTCCTTTACCACCTGGCATCAACCTGAATTAAAACAGTGAGCAAATTAAATTAATAAGAAATGATCGTTGATGGTAATCATAGGCCGTAGGCCTAAAAGTGTCTACTTCAGTGTGTATTCCTTACTGCTCTTTGGAAGTCCGTACTTTAGCTAGCTTACTAAGTTTGTACAGAGAATAATACTGCGCATTTAGTAGCTATTAAAATATTTTGCTCTGTACAGCAGAGGAGAAAAATTCTCGCCACCCTCCCACAGCACCTCGCCACCCTCCCACAGCACCTCGCCACCCTCCCACAGCACCTCGCCACCCTCCCACAGCACCTCGCCACCCTCCCACAGCACCTCGCCACCCTCCCACAGCACCTCGCCACCCTCCCACAGCATCTCGCCACCTTCCCATAGTTCCTCGCCACCCTACCATAGCACCTCGCCACCCTCCCACAGCACCTCATCACCCTCCCATAGTTCCTCGCCACCCTACCATAGCACCTCGCCACCCTACCATAGCGCCTCGCCACCCTACATAGCGCCTCGCCACCCTACCATAGCACCTCGCCACCCTCCCACAACACCTCGCCACCCTACCATAGCTCCTCGCCACCCTACCATAGCACCTCGCCACCCTCCCACAGCACCTCGCCACCCTACCATAGCGCCTCGCCACCCTACCATAGCACCTCGCCACCTTACCATAGCACCTCGCCACCCTACCATAGCACCTCGCCACCCTACCATAGCACCTCGCCACCCTCCCACAACACCTCGCCACCCTACCATAGCGCCTCGCCACCCTACCATAGCACCTCGCCACCCTCCCACAACACCTCGCCACCCTACCATAGCTCCTCGCCACCCTACCATAGCACCTCGCCACCCTCCCACAGCACCTCGCCACCCTAACATAGCGCCTCGCCACCCTACCATGGCACCTCGCCACCTTACCATAGCACCTCGCCACCCTACCATAATGCCTCGCCACCCTACCATAGCACCTCGCCACCCTCCCACAACACCTCGCCACCCTACCATAGCTCCTCGCCACCCTCCCACAGCACCTCGCCACCCTACCATAGCGCCTCGCCACCCTACCATAGCACCTCGCCACCCTACCATAGCACCTCGCCACCCTACCATAGCGCCTCGCCACCCTACCATAGCACCTCGCCACCCTACCATAGCACCTCGCCACCCTACCATAGCACCTCGCCACCCTACCATAGCACCTCGCCACCCTACCATAGCACCTCGCCACCCTCCCACAGCACCTCGCCACCCTACCATAGCGCCTCGCCACCCTACCATAGTGCCTCGCCACCCTACTATAGCGCCTCGCCACCCTCCCACAGCACCTCGTCACCCTCCCATAGCACTTCGCCACCCTACCATAGCTCCTCGCCACCCTACCATAGCGCCTCGCACCCTACCATAGCACCTTGCCACCCTACTATAGCGCCTCGCCACCCTCCCACAGCACCTCGTCACCCTCCCATAGCACTTCGCCACCCTACCATAGCGCCTCGCCACCCTCCCATAGCACCTCGTCACCCTCCCATAGCACTTCGTCACCGTACCATAGCGCCTCGCCACCCTTCCATAGCACTTCGCCACCCTACCATAGCGCCTCGCCACCCTCCCATAGTACTTTGCCACCCTCCCATAGCACTTCGCCACCGTACCATAGCGCCTCGCCACCCTCCCATAGCACTTCGCCACCCTACCATAGCGCCTCGCCACCCTCCTGGAGGTTACCTGGAGGTTATTCCGGGGATCAACGCCCCCGCGGCCCGGTCCACGACCAGGCCTCCCGATGGATCAGGGCCTGATCAACTAGGCTGTTACTGCTGGCCGCACGCAGTCCGACGTACGAGCCACAGCCCGGCTGATCCGGCACCGACTTTAGGTATCTGTCCAGCTCTCTCTTGAAGGCAGCCAGGGGTTTATTGGCAATTCCCCTAATGCTTGATGGGAGGCTGTTGAACAGTTTTGGGCCCCGGACACTTATGGTGTTTTCTCTTAGTGTACCAATGGCGCCCCTACTTTTTATTGGCGGTATTTTACATCGCCTGCCCAGTCTTTTACTTTCGTAGGGAGTGATTTCTGTGTGCAGATTTGGGACCATTCCTTCCAAGATTTTCCAAGTGTAGATTATGATATATCTCTCCCTCCTGCGTTCCAACGAGTACAAGTCAAGTGCTTCCAAGCGTTCCCAGTAGTTAAGGTGCTTGACAGAACTTATACGTGCAGTAAAGGATCTCTGTACACTCTCTAGATCTGCGATTTCACCTGCTTTGTATGGAGATGTTAATGTACAGCAGTATTCCAGCCTAGAGAGAACAAGTGATTTGAAAAGGATCATCATGGGCTTGGCATCTCTCGTTTTGAAAGTTCTCATTATCCATCCTATCATTTTCTTTGCACGTGCGATCGTGGCACTGTTGTGATCCTTGAAAGTGAGATCCTCAGACATTACTACTCCCAGGTCCCTTACATTATTTTTCCGCTCTATTGTATGGCCGGAGTCAGTAGTATACTCTGTTCTAGTTATTATCTCCTCCAGTTTTCCATAACGGAGTAGTTGGAATTTGTCCTCATTGAACATCATATTGTTTACCGTTGCCCACTGGAAAACTTTGTTTATATCTTCTTGGAGGTTAACCGCGTCCTCAGCAGATGAC
Source organism: Cherax quadricarinatus (assembly GCF_038502225.1). Lineage (NCBI taxonomy): Eukaryota > Metazoa > Arthropoda > Malacostraca > Decapoda > Parastacidae > Cherax > Cherax quadricarinatus. Next base: position 90,564 of record NW_027196227.1, read on the forward strand.
AGCCTCATGGAGATCCTAGTATCATCCACAAAGGATGATACGGTGCTGTGGTGTATATCTCTGTTTATGTCTGATATGAGGATAAGGAATAAGATGGGGGCGAGTACTGTGCCTTGTGGAACAGAGCTCTTCACTATGGCAGCCTCCGATTTAACTCTGTTGACCACTACTCTTTGTGTTCCATTTGTTAGGAAGTTGAAGATCCATCTCCCCACTTTCCCAGTTATTCCTTTAGCACGTATTTTATGGGCTATTACGCCATGATCGCATTTGTCAAATGCTTTTGCAAAGTCTGTGTATATTACATCTGCATTCTGATTTTCTTCCAGTGCATCCAAGGCCATGTCATAGTGATCCAGTAGTTGTGAGAGGCAGGAGCGACCTGCCCTGAACCCATGTTGCCCTGGATTGTGCAGATTTTGGGAATCCAGGTGATTTGCAATCCTGCTTCTTAGCACTCTTTCAAAGATTTTTATGATGTGGGACGTCAGAGCTATTGGTCTATAGTTCTTAGCTAATGCTTTGCTGCCACCTTTATGGAGTGGGGCTATATCCGTTGTTTTAAGTGACTGTGGAATTTCACCCATGTCCAAGCTCCTCCTCCATAGTGTACTTAGGGCACGCGAGAGGGGTTTCTTGCAGTTCTTAATGAAAACAGAGTTCCACGAGTCTGGGCCCGGGGCTGAGTGCATAGGCATGTTGTCAATGGCTTTTTCGAAATCTATCGGAGTTAGGGTAATGTCGGAAATCTGGCATACATTTATGGAGTTTTGAGGCTCATTCATGAAGAAATCATTTGGGTCGTCGATCCTCAGACCGATTAGTGGTTCACTAAACACAGAGTCGTACTGGGATTTCAATATTTCACTCATTTCCTTGTTGTCGTCTGTGTAAGTCCCATCCTGTCTGAGTAAGGGCCCGATACTAGATGTGGTATTTGCCTTGTTTTTGGCATATGAAAAGAAATAGTTTGAATTTCTTTCAATTTCACTAATAGCTTTAAGCTCCTCCTGCCTCTCCTGGTTCCTGTAAGAGTCATTTAGCTTAAGTTCGATAGTTTCCACTTCCCTGGTCAGCGCCTCCCTTCGTGTATCAGATATTCTAGCACTCCTGAGGAGCTCAGTGACTCTTCGTCGTCTTCTGTAGAGGGAGCGTCTTTTTTTCTCCAGTTTACTCCTGCTCTTCTTCTTTCTTAGGGGAATATGCCTAGAACATGCTTCGGCTACCAGGCAGTTGATCCTTTCAAGGCACTGGTTTGGGTCCATGTCATTTAAGACATCTTCCCAACATGTTTCGTTTAGGACATGGTTTACCTGGTCCCAGTTGATGTTCTTGTTGTTGAAATTGTATTTTGTGAAGACACCTTCACAGGTACATGCATTCTGTTGTTCAGGACCCCTATGCATGTACGTCTGGACTTCGATTAGATTGTGATCGGAATTAGTTGTTTTTGATATTCTTATGTCTCTTATCAGGTCCTCATTATTTGTGAAGATAAGGTCAAGTGTGTTTTCTAGTCTTGTTGGCTCCACTATCTGCTGGCTTAAGGTGTGTTTTTCGCAGAGACTTAGTAGCTCATGTGTGTGTGACCTTTCATCTGCGCTACCTCCGGGGATTGTTTCAGCTATAACATTATTTGCTACATTCTTCCATTTTGTATGCCTTAGGTTGAAATCACCAAGCAGTAAGATGTTTGGGGATGGAGCTGGAAGGTTTTCCAAACAGTAATCGATTTTCAGTAGCTGTTCCTTGAACTGTTGGGAGGTTGCATCTGGTGGCTTGTATACAACCACAATGACTAGGTTTTGGTTCTCGATCTTTATTGATAGAACTTCAACTACCTCATTTGTGGTGTTCAGCAACTCCGTGCAGATAAGGGACTCTTTGACATACAGGCCAACCCCCCCTTGTTGCCTGTTTTTTCTGTCGCATCTAAAAAGGTTGTAACCACTTATCCATATTTCACTGTCAAAGTGATCTTTTGTGTGAGTCTCTGTGAAGGCTGCAAACATTGCATTAGACTCCACTAGAAGTCCACTGATAAAAGGTATTTTGTTGTTGGTGGATGGCTTAAGGCCCTGTATATTAGCAAATATGAACGAGGTTGTATTCTGTGTTTGTTGGGGGGATTTTGTTATTGGCATCAGTAGTTGTAATAATTCTGGAGGGCCATGGGTGGCCACTGGCTGCGCCTCCAGTCCAACAAGGCTCCAAGGTGGTGGACTATTTTTGTTATTTCCTTCCATTTTCTTTTTTCGTTTCCTGCCACTAAAAAATCACCTGGAGTTGGGTTGTCGTAGCTACTATTGTTTGTCTTGTGGGGTCTGTGCCTCCTGGTCCCTTTTAGATGGTATGCAGGGCATTCGATGTTGTAACACTGCTTCTGGAGGACCGAGGAGTGGCACATTTTTGGGTGAAAGAAAGTACAGGAAGAAGAACGACACACTCCTTTAGACAGGTGGTCGCTACATTTTTTGGGATGGTCAAAGTAGCATGTCCCATTTTTTTCCCCTGTTATTCCATGCTTACAGATGCCCCAAGCATAATATTTGCACAAATTCACCTTTGGTTGAGAATTGTTGGGAGGTGTGTTGTCAATTTCTGCAGGTTCTGGGACTGCACTATAATCCTCAGTATCCAAGCCAGGGCCACCCCGTCCTGGATTCCATCTACTTTCCCCAGTAGAGGAAGGAGGAGACTCCTCTGCAACATCTGTACTGTGGCCCACGGTCTTGTGCAATGATGGTTGTATATTTACTGTTTTTGTGGTGGTTTGGGTAGTGTCCCTAGGAGAGTCTGGGCTGGCAGTAGGGCTGGGGGCTGGGTCTGGGTCAGCACTGGGGCTGGGGGGTGGGGCTGGGTCTGGGCCAGCACCAGCACTGAGGGTATTGGTGCTATGCCTGGGGGAGCTTGGGCCAGCACCATCACTGTGGGTATTAGTGCTAAGACTGGGGGATGGGTCTGGCTTAGCACCATGTGGGTGACTAGGTAGTTTCGAGTCATCTGTTGTGGTATGGACATTCTGCATTTTTTGATACACTATCTCTTTCTCCCATGTTTTATATATTTTTGGTAGACTATCCAAGAGGTCATCCTTGTTTTCTTGATTATTTTTATCATTTATTACTTTCCTTAGTACCTTTCTGATACCTGCCCAAAGTTCTACATCTTTATTGCACAACCAGAAGCACCTTGCTAGTTCAAGGTCATTTTTTGAGGCTGTATTTAGTCTAGTACAAGAGATATGGTGTTTGGAAGAGCATAGGTTGCATGTGATTCTGGAATTCCTTCCAAGGATTTTTTTACATGTCCCACAGATATGCTGTGCTGACATCCTGTCTGTATCCTTCTACACTGTATGCCACGGAAGAAAACTGATTTCCACTTTACCTTTCTCTTGCTGGTGCCAGTAATATGCAAGATGTATTTATACGAACCAAGTTTGCAGTATGTGGGTGGTGGTGTAGGGTGGGTGGTGGGTGTAGGGTGGGTGGTGGTGCAGGGTGGGTGGTGGTGCAGGGTGGGTGGTGGGTGTAGGGTGGGTGGTGGTGTAGGGTGGGTGGTGGGTGCAGGGTGGGTGGTGGTGTAGGGTGGGTGCAGGGTGGGTGTGAGCCAGACTTCCCCACACTCCACACTTCACTTAGGCCTACGCTAACTTCCCCCTACACTTCTAAGGAAAAGATTATTCCCTGTTTAGTAGAGGTAACGGTCGTATGCTCAATTTATGTATGCTGTGATTCCCTGCACCTCAATGCTACCATCACTCGTTTCATATCTTATGACTATAGTAGTTACTTATCCGTTATTAACACTTCACTGGACCTCTGGCAATAATTCGCTAGTGCCAGTCGCTTGTAAGATATTCCCCTTTCTACACTGTATATTGTAGAGGTAACGGTTGTATGCTCAATTTATGTATGCTGTGATTCCCTGCACCTCAATTCTACCATCACTCGTTTCATATCTTATGACTATAGTAGTTACTTATCCGTTATTAACACTTCACTGGACCTCTGGCAATAGTTTGTAATAAAGTTGGTAGAATTACCGACAATATGTAAAGTAAAAGGACACAAGTGCAACTAATGTGACATTTATTGTGGCAACGTTTCGCTCTCCAGGAGCTTTATCAAGCCATTACAAACAATACATGGACACAGAGGGTATATAAAGGCTCAGAGTGAGGTGAATACTAGTGAGGTACCATTTCGATGTTCACTAGTGGTAGTAGTAGTAGTAGTAGTAGTGGTAGTGATAAAAGTAATACAATATGGTAGAGCAATTAATTCGTACATGAGTAAAAGGATATAAAAGCTATTACTTGGGTAACATAAAAATAGGTTGGACAAATATAAACTGGAATGAGGCAGCTTGTTTCAGTGTTCACTCTCTGTGCTTTGTGTAGTATAACAGGAGAGACTATGTGATGGCAGGGTTTACTGTTTTCAGGAGGATTCTTGCTAAGACTTCGGAGATGGTGAAGCTGCCGTTGTTTTGTTTAATTGTATTCGAAACAGCGATCAGTGCTGATTCAAGGCACTTGCGTGTGCGGAAATTAGTTTCTTTTATCACTAATTGGGCGTCTCTGAATTTCATAAGATGATTGGTGGAATTTCGGTGTTGTACACAGGCGTTGTTTAAGTTGTCGTTCCTACATGCGTATATGTGTTCATTGAGGCGGGTGTCGAGGTTTCTTGCTGTTTCACCTACGTAGATCTTGTCACAGCCTCCACAGGGTATAGTGTAAACTCCTGCATTGACTGGTTCGTGGTGATTGGGTTTTGTCCTGGTTAGATCCTTTATTGAAGTGGTAGAAGCGATGGCGACTCTGGTGTTAGCTTGTGAAAGTACTTTTGAGACGTTTAGTGCAACCTGAAATCGAAGACTGCAATATCAGACCACCACATAACCAAGATAAAAGCCTATGTGCACAGTATCGTGGGGCAGAGAAACACGATCATAGATGAGGGCGATTTCATCAGATCCATCTTTAACAAGAACAACTGGAACCAAATAAATGGGGAACCTAGGGAGGTATAAAAAGATCTGAAGCAATTCCTCGAGATGAACTCTTTGGTGCTCGAAGTATGCTCCAGACACACACCTCTACAGCAGGAGATGCAAGCTAGAGAGAGAGAGAGAGAGAGAGAGAGAGAGAGAGAGAGAGAGAGAGAGAGAGAGGCACTCTACAGGCAAAGATGACAGATAACAGATCTCCTCAAAGGCAGCAAATTATCTGTAGAGCAAAGGTAAATTATGGAGAAGTGGAGAATATCGAGCACAAACTGTTGGCATCATATAGAGCCAGGAGAGACAGAGCAAAGAACCATAAATGAAATTTAAAAAAAATCACAAATACACTATGCAAAAACCAGGGCGATAAAGGTGACGATAAAGGTGACGATATGATAATAAGTAAAATAGAGAAGTCACAGTGAGCCGCTTATCAGTCTATGTATGGAAGCCTCAGTTTACCCTTTCTGTCTTGTGTCACAACCACTATTACTCCTACTTACTACTACCACTACTACATCTTCCAATACCAACATTAACTCTATCACTACTTATCCACTTGATTATTCCTCTCTTTGTCCGTCTCTGTCCCTCTCTTCTATATGTACACTGGCTTCCTCATCTTTATGTATTAGTGTAACTTGTAATTGGTCCACGTTTCACTAAAACGTCTTCATGGACTTTTCTCTCCTATGTACTGGTTATTTGTGTAGAGTTTCTTATGAGACATAAAACACTGCCAAAATGTAAACACATTCCGACGTTGCTTTCTTCCCAGTTAGCTTCGCAGAAGCCATCGACAGCATACCCGTGCACTCTGCTCCGGGTCCTGACTCGTGGAGTTCCATATTTAACAACAATTGTAATAAATCGTTATCTTAAGCGTTTATTATTTTATGAAGGAGTCTGGACACGAGGTTACTACAGTCATTTAAAACCATTGATATTGTCCCGCTTCAAAAAAGAAGCATTAAAACAATTTAAAAAAAACTATAGTTCATTGGTGATTGACACAAATTGTGTGATTGCACAGAATATGTGTGCAGCAAGTCATGCATCTCGAATCTGTTGATCCCTAACTTGACAGAAAAGAGCATTGTGTCAGCGAGACAAACCTCGTCTTTATTTTTGAAATCAGTAAACAATGGAGCGGCCAGTTTGACTGACGTATCGCTGACCGTGTGAGACCACTCAATAAACACCTAGTATCAGCGACAGGAAGATTACATTTAGAACATCTTCACACCTCACTAACACACACACACACCAGATTTCCAGTATAATACACACACACACACACGCACAGTAAAGAGGCGGGACCAGGAGCTGAATCTCGACCCTGCAATCACACACACACAGTCTTGACATTAATACTCATAATACACTCAATAAATGCACTACAGCGTCACTGTTATATACTAATTTTTAAACAACTAAAATATACACAATTATACACATTTCCCCTAATACACACATCTCTAAAACACTAAAACCAAAAAAATGAAACTGAGAAAAATAATACTACCATTGTTTCAAGTTTTAATTTCTGATACAATGTCACTAAATAGAAAAATAAATAAATTTTAAAATCCTAGTTTCAAGTCTTCTATATTTCACTTATTTTTCATAGCAATTGTCACTTCGTATCTTCTTCTTTCGTATTTCGTTGCGTCGTTACCTAAAATGGAAATAAATGAAGGTTTCATTGTCGTAGAACTACTGCGGAACGTCTGAGGGATGTCAGTGAAGGCCCAGGGATGGTCAGAAGCGCTACTGACGGTCATCAGTTAGTTGAACAGGCCAAAATCCGGCCACGGAACGAGGGGGCCTGAGGGTGAGGAAGGCGAGGCTTGGATGCAGGAGTCTGAGGCGCGATCTGAAGAGTTTGCTGGAGTATGGGAGACACCGGCCCTTGAAGCTGAGATCAGGGCTCGAGAGGCCGAGAAACAGGTTCGTGCTGCTGAGGCCAAGTCACGAAAGTGCGAGAGCCGAACACAAGAGGTCTCGAAAGGTCTCCCTAGTCTTGAAGGCTGAGGTTCAGGAAAAAGAAGCTCAGGTCTTGGCTAGGGTTGAAGCTGAGTCTAGCACTGACGAGGCCGAGACCAAGGCTCGGAAGACCGAGAACCGGGCCTATGAGAACGAGAACTGCACCTGGAAGGCAGAGGTTCGGGAACGAGGCCGACATGCGGTCTCGTGAGGCTGCCCAAGCCTGCGAGATCAAGGTCATGGCTCGGATTAAATCTGAAACAAGAGCTGAGGAGGCCGAGAACCGATCTCGAGAGGCCGCTTTAGCCTGGGAGGCTGACGGATGAGACTGAGGTCCAGACCCGTTGAATCAATTTTCAGAGAAAAATGGGGAAAATGATCTGCATCCTTTTTACTTTAGTGATGTTCAGCTCAGTGATCGACCTGGTCCTATTTTAATGTGTGTTAAATCAAAGGAATAAGGATTAGATACGACGCACGAAATCTGGAAAAATATTGAAGAGTTACACCGGTGATGTCCAGAAAGAGCCGGGAGAAAATTGGGATTTCGGATTTTACAAGAGTGGCTCACCTCCAGTACCTGAGGGATCGATAATGACGGACGCCGGGGAGTGAGTGCCTACTCCACAAGCTGCCAATTTCCTAGGGGAGACTTTTGCTGATCTCATCCCTCTAAGCGATGTGTGAGCCCAGAGAGGTTGAGCGGTCTTCTGTATAGTATAGCATGTTTTGTAGAAGTTAAAAGCAGACTGAATCGTTGTCCAGAAAAGGTGGACAGCCAGTGGACTCGTAGTTCAGTGGCTGTCGTGAAATGGCTGGCTGCATGAAGTTTTCTCTTTTTTTTTTTAATTTGTACCAAGATCCCATGATTTCTTGATGGGATCTTGATAAAAGGAATTCTTCAACACTTGTCCAACCTTTGGACGAAGACCTACTTCCACATTAGGATTTCTCAAGTGTGATAACACCTACGACTGCTTCAACTCACCTGTTTATAATACCTATTTCATAAATTTTGGATATTTCCTCATCTATGAACTCAGGACTACAAATTCGTAAATCTCTCAAACTGTCTGTTTTCTCATTAATGTTTTTGAGAGCTTTACGAATTTGTAGTCCTGAGTTCATAGATGAGAAAATATCCAAAATTTATGAAATAGCTAATGATTTAAAATACCCAAGAAATGTAATTGATAAATCTTTTAAAGTTGCTAGAAATACTTTTTACAATCCAAAAAGGGACAACCAGCCTTATTCAACTAAAAATATGTTGGTTCTCCCTTACCATGAAAACTTGGTTGACATGCCTTCTCTTCTTAAGACTTCTTAATATCAAAGTTGTATTCAAAAATCTTGATACAGTAAAAAAAACTTTTGATAAAGAATTCCCCCCAAAATGCTGATGGATGTGTCTATAAGATTCCTTGTAAAATTTGCGATAAAGTTTATTACGGTCAAACTGGTAAAAATCTCGAACTAAGATTAAAACAACATAAATATAGCATTAGAACTGGACAAGATTCCAATGCTCTATTTATTCATGTAAGAGACTTTAACCATCCAATTGATTTTCAAAAAGTTGAGAATGTAGTATCAAGCAAGTCCATGGTCGACAGGAATATAATTGAATCTTGTTTCATCAAAAGCAGTTTTGACAATAATATGAATATTTCCTTTGGTTTATATAAATTAGATCCATTTATAATTAATAGAATTTGGGAAGAATTTAATAATACACTGGACAAATAATAATTTTTAAAATTTTCTTGGGTAGAATAGATTGTTGGTGGGTTGTGCAAAGGACCTGCCCAGTTGGGCCGGAGTGCGTCAGGTGTTTGACCGTTGTGGGATCTGATAGTGAGGTGTTGGCCAGACCCCTTATATACCTTCCTTGGATGCTTTACTTTCATAGTTCCTTGATAATGTGAGTAGTCACGAAAGCTCTTGGAATTTCTCTATTCTTTCACAGTGGTTGTTTTGCATATAAATATATATAAATATATATATATATATATATATATATATATATATATATATATATATATATATATATATATATATAGATATATATATATATATATATATTATATAGGGTCAACCTCTGGTGTAAATTGTGGGACCCACAGCCTCGGAGAAAGTGGATAAAAAGGCTTCAAGGAAGAATATTTGGATTTCTTCCTGAAGCCGTTTGAATATTCCACTTCCCCTACAACCCCATCTTTTCATTTTTTTTTTTTACCAATAGGAATATTTTATTACATAATATGGTACAGAAGATTTAAGAGATACATTGTTGATATAAACGTGGCATATACGGTACATGTTGTTACGTGTGTATCAACGATCATAAGGCGAAAATGTCATCCAGCTCATCAGAGCTGGGCGTGTGCCCAAAATACAGCAGGCATTACCCTTCTGAACAGCCGCATTGAGCCGCTGGAACAGAAAGCTGGCTGCCCTGTGATCCCTAGTTACCCTGATGAGCCTTTTGCATAGCTCCTTAAGGAATTTAGATGCATTCTTTCCCCATGAGCCAAGGGTCTCTGAGCCTATGGGAACAAACATATAATGATGGGCAAGTTCTCCATATTTTCTAGACTTTTGGGACTCCCTGAAGCTGGCAGCTGCCCCTCCTTCCTCCCTGGTGTATTGAAGATAGGTATCAGCCAAGGTAGATGCACATGTATAGTCCCACACCACCTGCTTCCTGTCTGTCCAGGCTTGAAGGGTGATACCATCTGGACGCTTCTGGCTGCCATCAGATATACACACACACACACACACACATATATATATATATATATATATATATATATATATATATATATATATATATATATATATATATATATATATATATATATATATATATATATAATGTCGTGCCGAATATGTAAAACTGGTCAATTAGCAAGAACTCATTTAAAATTAAGTTCTTTCTAAAATTTTCTCTTATACGTTTAAAGATATATTTTTTCATTAATATTAATGTAAAAATTTTTAATTTTGCACCAGAAGAATCTTAGAAAACTTACCTAACCTTATTATAACAAGAGCAATTTATTTTAGCCTAACCCAACTAAATATATTTTAGATTTGTTTACAGTAATTTAATACTAAACAAACACAGTGAAATATATTTTTTTCGTTAGGTTCAGAATGATTTTGGCGAAATTATTCCATACACAAATTTTCACTTGACCTATATGGCAAGATCGCAAATTCTGCCTATTCGGCACGACATATATATACATATAAGTAGTGTTGATTTCTACAGAGCGGTCCCTCCGCTCAGCGGTCTCTTCTACAGAGCGGTCCCTCCTCTGAGCGGTCTCCTTTTCACACCTATGTGCTAATGACCTTGACCTCCCCCTCGAGACCACCTCCCCCTCGAGACCACCTCGCCCTCGAGACCACCTCCCCCTCGAGACCACCTCGCCCTCGAGACCACCTCCCCCTCGAGACCACCTCGCCCCCCCACCCGCGCCCGCCCCACGTCCCCGCCCCACGCCCACCCCCCGCGCCTCCCCCCCGCGCCCTCCCCCCCGCGCCTCCCCCCCGCCCGTCGCGCCGACCCACCGGCCCCGCCGCGCCCTCGCGCCCCGCCCGCGCCCCTCGCGCCCCTCGCGCCCCGCCCGCGCCTTCTACTGCGCCTTCTGCAGCGTCGTCCGGATCGCCCCCGCGCCCCGAATTTTTTTCCGATTTTTTTCGATTTTTTTTTTGAATTTCTTGTGCTCTCCTCGAATCAAGTTTTCTCGATAATACCAAGACTCCATCTCCTCGGATCAAATTTTTGAGTTTCCCCCTCCCACTTTCAACCCCATCCCAATTTTTTTCGAATTTCATTTTCTTATGAACTCCTCGGATCAAGTTTTCTCGATAATACAAAGACTCCAATTCCTCGGATCAAGGTTTTGGATTCCCCCCTATGGGGTTTCGAAATTCTTATGATCTCCTTGGATCAAGTTTTTCTCCTCCATCTCCTTGGATCGAGTTTTTTGGATTCCCCCTCTGGGTATAAGCATTCAAAATGGACT